>NC_142806.1:13150065-13301473 GCF_049724085.1 Artemia sp. Qi Xiang Cuo
GTCCTCTTTAAGAGATCAACTGGTGAGAAAATTGTATAAAAGCTGATGTCATGCATTTAGAGCGAGAATTTACCTCTTGAAAGATTAATAAAGATAGGTAGCATTGATCCGAATATCGATAAAAAGATATGGTCGCAAATGAATGCATTGAAGAAGGAAAAGTCTTCAAAAGAGCTTGGGAAGATTAGAACGCTTAACATCCATGTTTTGCACAACGCATTCATGAAAGGGCTCTAGGAATTTGGCAGAGTCATCCGACTTTGTTGTCATATTGAGGCATTTTTTTCCTTAGCTGGCCCGCATGATGTGAGGATTTTTTAGAATGCCCAAAAAAGAAAGTCGACCCATATAATAGTTTCATTCAGCACGTTTCAACAAGGTGGCTGACATTGGGTCCTGCTGTTCGCCGAGTGATTGATCAGTGGCCGGTGCTCTTGAATAATTTTTTTGCATTACCTGCCATCGAAGAAACATATGTAGAATATTGCGTCGTCAGCGAAGTGGCTCTAGATCGTAAACTACCTAAAAAAGGAAAGATGTGCTTGCAGAACCCGGATTAGTGTATTCATCGTCTGAGCTTTTTGCGAAATTTACAGTAGTTTTCAGAATAACAGACCCCTTCTGCATGCTCTTCATTCCGAGCTGAAAGACTCACTTCTCACTGTTTTTGCGAGAATTTTAAAACCCGAAATTATCATCTCTGCTGATGAAATTTCTACAAGTTTTCTTGAGAACTTAGTGAACTATTTTCAGGACAATATTTTAGGTTAGGAGCTTAAGCTTACGTTAGATACTCAGAAAGTCACCTTGGCAGAAAGACAAGGGTTACATCCAAGGGCGCGAAGGCATTTCAAGGCACCTGCCGAACACTTGATCAAGAAGTGTCCCATCTCTTCTAATAGCCTTGTCGAAATACTTAGGTGCCTGGATCTCACGGAAAGGAAAAGAGCTAGAAGTCTGTAAGATACTTCTGTGCTTGCCCGATAATTCCCTGTATTCGTAAGTCCTGACGGTGTTAGAAGCGAGTGGATATTGCTGCAAGCCGAGAGCTCAGTGGAATCAACACCATCACACGTCGACCATTACTGGCATCAAATCTTCTCAATAATGGATGCTTTTGGTGGGCAAAAGTGTATGCTTTTGTGTCAAAGCTTGTAATAGCTGTGTTGACTTTGACAGTACTGACGTAGAGAGGCGTTGTTTGCTCTCACGAAGACCTCTTCCACCGGACAGAGCCTCCATGCCAGAAATAGTCCCAAATGCGAAGCTGTGTGGGATTGACGAAGTGGACATATATGGAGGCAAACCAGAAAGTTTTCTTATTCCCAGAGAATTGTTGACTTTGGTCAGGTTGACCTGGTCAAAATACCAAGACTATATGGAGAGCAAGGCAAAGAACAAGCTGCTGAACGAAGCATTCAAGACCGAAAGAAAGAAAGGGAGCCAAAGCTAGTTGACATCTTTAGCAAAAAAGAAGTTATCTCAGGAAAAGCGGGCCTCTAAAAAATAAAACGAGCAATTGTTGACCCCTCTTCAAAAAGAGGCCATCGATTGCTTACACAGAGCGGTTGCTTCAAATGATTCCGTAGACATCGCCTTGGTCAATTCCCTACCAGAAAGTGCCATGAAAGTGCGAGAAGACGAAAGAAACGGAACAGATGAAAAAGAGCGGACGGAAAAGAACACAAAGCAGAGGAGGTTGAACCTGATATTTAAGTTCACTAATCTCTCAAAAAAACTAGAAGAAATGAATAAGTTAGCTTGCAAGCTGAAGTCTTCTGGATTGTTTTTACTTGTTACTATCCTAAAACAGGTTACTGTCCTATAATATCCTTTGAATTAAAATCAAGTTGCCATTAAGCCATGGCCAATTGGAGACAAAGCCTAGACAGATAGTCCGAGTGAGAGGCAAAGCAGACATGAGCCTTTTTCAGTATTGTATAAAAATGATGTCAATTTCACTTGTTGATAGATAGTCTATCAGTCATTCATCCAACCTAAGACAGAACTAAGGTAGATAGCCATTGAACTAAGGGATGATCGAGATTTTTGGTTTGATTATGACGGACAATGTCGACTGGACTCGTATGCAAAATGGGAGTGGGGACTGAACTTGCTTGGACACACAGGCGAACAAGTGACCTAAGGCTAATAGGCTTGCACACTTAGAGTCTCAAGCGGACTACCGTGTTCTAGGATTTGCTTTTCTATTCTGTCTTATATTAACATAACTGAAAGTTTGAACAAAAGGACAATTGAAAAACAAAGACAATTGCCCATCTCTGGGGGAAATGAGTTCCTTCCAAGGCTCATGAATATGATGATTCTTAGGGTGAATTTACCACCGTATCTGATTCATGAGCCAAGGAATGTTTTGAACATGAATTGCAATCAAAATCCCTTCCCACTTTGGTTCCTTTTTTCACCCAAAAAAGTCACTTGACAGATCGTCAATTCCCTTTTCTAATAAACAGGAATCATTCCGAGCCCTGTTATAGTGAAAAGTCTAGAAAAGCTTTCAAAAATCTTGAAAACCTCTTCCTAGCTAATTTATCTACCATGAATTGCCTCCCTGTAGTAGCATAATATTTGTAGGCATGAACATATAATGAGTCGGAGGTAATAGGCTTTGGACTGTCTGTGCAGGGTTTTGACTCTTGTTGATAGAAGAGCATAGCCAAGTGCTAAAAACCATGTTGTGACCGAGATGGGTCCAGGATTGCACAAAGCCTCCATTCGTACTGGAGGTCCCAGGGAATTCTTGCTGTCCGGTCCTAAGCCGGCTTAAGTGCTTTGGTGTAGATCTGAGAAGATATGTTGAATTGGAACTTGAAATATTACAACTTTAAAAAAAGACTATCGTTTTGACATTTTGACCGACGAATTCAGAGGATTTGAACTGAACTTATGAAGAGTTTTAGAAACTCATATCTCAGGGGGTAGAAAGCATGAATTGGGGGATATAGAATTTGTTTACTCAGGCAGGAAGGATGGGATACGTAGACAGGGAGGAGGGCTCATGATAAATAAGGATGCTTCTAAATCTTGTTTAGGCTGGGAAGGTATTAATGATAGAATACTAATTGCTCATTTTATGGCTAAAATGTTCAAGGTATCAGTTATAGTAGTATATGCCCCTGTTGAACCTACTGGCAGAGATACTAGTGACTCAGATGAATTTTACTTACAGTTACAGGAGCAAATAGACAGGTTCCCAGATAGAAACAGGGTGTTTTTATTAGTGGATTTTAACGCCCAGGTCGGTAGAAAAAGGAATAGATGGTATCCTAGCCTAGGTAAATTTGGTGTAGGAAAAGAAAAGAGTAATGGCTACAGACTTTTGCAATTTTGTAGGTATAACAATCTAGTTATAACCAATACGCTGTTTGGTCATAAAATGGCCCATAAATTGACATGGTGTTCACTTGATGGTAAGACAGAAAACCTTATTGATTATGCTATAGTAAACCGAAGACTGGCAGGATAAATAAAAGATACTAGGGTATCTAGGAGTGCTTTTATTGATGTTAAAAGTAAAGATAACCATCTATGAGTGTCTAGGGTTAATTTAAAGCTGAAATGTCGGATGGGTAACTACCTCCTGGGAAGTTATGATGCTGGTAGACTCCAGGATGAGAATTTGAAAGTTTCCAGGAAGAGTTAAATATTAAACTTAAAGTTTAAAAATTGGCAACGTGGAAGATGGTTTGAATAATTTTAGAAAAACAATTCATGAAGTTGCTGATGGTGTCTTAGGGAAGAAAATTAGGACTGCAGCTAGTAATACTTGTGTAAAAGCTTTATGTTTATTAGACAGAAGAAGGGGTTTGTACAAGAATTATCCTAATGGTAGATCATATGAAGTCAAAAGAAATGTAAAGAAAGTAGAGAAAGCATTAAAATATGAACTAAGGAGGTGTGAAGTGGAGGCTATAGATAAAATTGCCCAGGATCTGGAAGATGCAGCGAGACGGCAGAATAGTAAAATATTGTACAGGCATGTTAATAAATTGAGAGGGAATAGTCAATCCGGACTTGTCCAAGTTAATAATAGGAACGGGGCCACCATTAGTGATAAGGAAAGAGTTAAAGAGAAATGAGTGGAACATTATGTGAATGTCCTTAACCGAGATACAGTTGCAGGAAAAGATATTGAGGAAAATGAAAAAGTTTGCGATACCTTGGATGTGAAGGAAGATTTGTTTAGTGTGGAAGAATTAACAACAGTACTAAAAGGATTACAAAATAATAAGACTCTTGGGGCTAATAGGGTGGTAAATGAGTTTCTTAAATATGGTGGCTCTGAGGTTAGAAATAAGTTAATAAAGATTGTGAATATGATTTTTGAAAAAAGGGAAGATCGTACGATTTTAGGAAAACCTCAATTAAATTACTTAGTAATATGATATCTTTTAGACTGAGAGATGCCGTTGACAAAGTTTTACGAGAAGAACAGTGCGGTTTTAGAAAAGGTAGAGGATTTGTCGACCAAATTTTCACTCTTAGGTGAATAATTGAGAAGTGCCTGAGTTTTCAAACACCTTTGGTTCTCAGTTTCATAGATTATGAGCAAGCGTTCGATTCTGTTGATAGAAGAATTTTAGTAAAGGTTTTATCCTTGTATGGTATACCAGACAAATACATTAATGTGATTAGTTGTATGTACGAGAATAACACTGATGAAAGTATGAACAAAATGAATGGACTTTTGGAGGTTTTGCGAGTTCAGGATGCTAGAATAGATTTAAAATTAATGTTAAGAAGACTAAGTCACTAAGGCTAGGAATAAGTGAAGCTGAAAAGGTGATGTTGGGTACCCAAAAAATTTATAAGGTGGGCAGCTTCACTTACCTTGGTAGTATCATTGGTAAAGACGGTGGGAGCAGTGAAGATGTCAAAAGTAGAATAGCCTAGGCTCGGGATTTTTTTTTTCACTGTTAAAAAAAAGTTTGGAAGAATAGGAAGATAAGTCTGTAAACCAAGATTAGAATATTGGAAGGTACAGTGATGACAATGGTCATGTGGCTCTGAAGCATGGGCGCTCCGAAAAGCGGATGAAGATTTGCTAGATGTTTTCCAGAGAAATTGCCTACGGATTGTTCTGGGTGCCCGTCTGACGGACCGTATTTAAAACTGTAGGCAGTACGAAAAATGTGGTTCAATCCCTTTTTCTAGGGCTATAATGAAAGAAAGATTGAGATGGCTAGGACACGTTTTGTGGATGAAGGATGACAGATTGCCGAAGATTGTCCTTTTCTGCTAACCGTCTAGGGCTAAAAGGAAAGCAAGTCGTCCTCGCCTGGGGTGGGAGGATGTCATAAAGAAGGATTTAAAGGAAATGGGAACTTCTTGGGAGGGTGTAAATAGGGAGGCTTTGGATAGATTGGGATGGAGGAGGAGCTTGCATAGCTGTGTTGGGCTCAGACGGTTTGGTGCTGCAGTGAGTTGTTAGTAGTAGTAGTAATATTCTTTGTTTCAACAATAAAAAAGTAATAACAATTAAAGACAAATGGAAACTATTTTAAAACACTTTTCCCCGAAAATAAGTTTTTCAAAGATAAGTAAAAAGTTACAATTAATAAATAACAAGCAAAAATAAAGGTAATTAAAGATCCAAGCTTAGAAAAAATAATCTTAAGAAGTAAATGAGACTCTAGACGAACAGAAATTATAACAAATAATCAATTCAAACTAAAAACGAAGGGAGACTACCCCAAACAAGTGTAGAAATAACCCCCTTTAGGCCTTCTAAAGACCGGAATGTCACTACGCTGTACTGGAAACGAAACACTATCGACGTTAACTCGTTTATACCGACATTAACTTAGAAACTGTTGTGACTTTCAGGAATGAATATAAATATCTGTTTAATTATAAATCTTCATTCATTTTTTTTTTTTTTCTCGAATATTGGCTTTAATAGTTTTATGAGGGGCTAAACCCATTTTTTGAGTTAATTCCATAGAAATTAAACAACCGTATGCGTCTTAACATATTGAAAACACAGGAACTTAGTCGTTAATGAAAAAGATCTATATGTGAAGTGAGGCAATTTTAGCACTTAGCGGGCGCCCAGTTTAGAAATGTGGAACGAGTATGAAAAGTCCGCAGAAAATGAGTGAAAAACATACACCATTATGGAGCTCTAAAAGATTTAACTTTCCCGATCAATGTAGGAAAGGAAAAACACTGCCAGTAAATGGCACATAACTTGGTGAAAAATGCTACTAAAATAAATGCTACTAAAAATAAAACTCTAATAGGTTAGCTAATAGAAATAGAAAAGAAATATAGATCATGTTGTCTCTAAGTTTACTCTCGCTTCGAATGTTTCAGTGGATTCTGAGCACACATTCAGCGATCACCTCGGCTTGTCATTTAAAATTCGTTATTTGTCTAATACTAGTACAATTCCCCCGCAGTATTACCTTAAGAAAGAGTGGGAAAAGGTTGATAAGATTCTCTACCAAGATAGACTAGATGAGATACTAACGAAAATTAAAGTGCCGTTCCAGCTTTTACTTCATGGTGTAAGCGATAGCATTAGTCTTGATATGTATGCTGCTGAAACTGTTCATGCTATGAAGTACGGGGACGCAGCCTCTCCTGCTAGCTAAAGTGAAGAGAAGTACCCGTAAGTTCGGTTGGAGTCATGATCCCAGCTGAAGTGCAGCTAAAAGACGTTCGAAAATGTAGTACTACATTTGGTGTGATTTAGATAAGCCAAGATCTGGTCTTTTGTTCCAGCTTTTCAGAAGGCAAAAAATGAATATACCGAGTGTATCACTGACCTTAAACCTAGGGAAGTTGAGCGTGCCTCTGCTGAGGCTCTTAAAAGTCCAAACTTGATGTGGAAAAAGTATCAGACCGGTCTTAGTAAAGCGAATGTTGGTGTTCCTGAAGAGCAATGGTTTTGCCGTTATTCTCCTGTGTTTGGCTCCCGTGATTCAAATTTAGAAATTAGAGGTGATGCCTTATTAGAAAGTAGACTCCTCTATTGCATAAACTTATCATTTTTCTTGTTTGTAAAAGTGACGTTATGCGTGTAATCAGCTTTTGAGGTGTCGTATAGCTCCCGGTTTAGACGGTATTACACCCCATCTCCTTCAAAATGCAAGTGCATTACTGATTGAGCATCTGACACTTTTATTTCAAATGTGTATTGATACAGGTCAAGTATATAATTCATTTGGTTCTGGCGCAATAACGAAAATTTAAAAAAAGGAGAAATGCTATTTTTTGTAGTAGTTACCCCCCCCCCCTATAACTGTTTCTAGTATTTTAAGCAGGGTTCTAGAAAGTCTTATCCTGCCTGAAATGATACGTAAATGTGTGCTAGATTATACAGTTTGGTTTTCGTAAGCATCTGAATTGTGCGTTTGCTCATCGCCTATTGAAGCGTATCCGTAGTCATGCTGAGAATTTGGGAAATCCTGTATATTTTTGTAGTGTGGATATACAAGCAGCATTCGATTCTGTAGTCTAATCAAAAATTATTTTTGACTGCTTGATTTTCGAGTTACGAACCATATTTTTGCATTGACTTCACATTGGTATAGTCATAGTTATGTTAGAGTTGAACTTGAAAAAAGTATTTTAACTGGGCCTATTCGTCTCATTAGAGGACTCAGGCAAGGTTCTATTTTAAGTCCAACTATGTTTAGCATTCTTACGGCCACTGTGATTAGGACAATTAATGGGAAATCTATAGTGACCTTTGTGATTTTAGTTACATTCTCTATACAGATGATGTCCTGTTCATCAGTTCGAGTCTTTCTACTTTACAGACAAACCATGATTCTTAAATTTCTTGTTATGAGCTCTTAGGATTTAATGTTAATGCTACTAAGACTGAATTTCCTGCTTATAATGCCCAAGGTAAAGCTATGTATGCTTTATCTGTTATTGTTGTAGGTAAATCTATTATAAAGTCTTCTTCACTGAAATAACTCGACCTTGTTTTTATGATCCTGATAAGTGTAGTACTTGTTTTCTTACTGTTGAACATGCCATATAAGGTTTCTGCACCAGCTATACCAAACTGTCTGCATTGAAGTTTAGTTATAGTAAGTGTGTACTTGCTAAACTATATAGTGCCCTAGCTCGGCCTCACGCGCTGTATGTTTAACCACTTTGGGATTTGCTGTCTAAAACTGAGCAGTTAAAGGTTCGATCAGAGTTTTGTCGTTATCTGAAGTTTGTAGAAAGATTCCCGCTGCAGTACATGAATGGTTTTATTTTGAAACGATATTGCGTTCCTGGCCCTTTAGATGTAGTGGATTCAATAAATTCCCATGCGTTTGAGAGAAGCTCAAACCGTTTACTTCATTTTCTGTCATTTAACATTATTTACCAGGGCTCTTTGGATCTATTTTCCTATTTGTCAATTTTTTGTTTAGAAGCTGATTTTTCTTTATATTTTTTTCTTTCCTCTGCTTATTTTTTGTATATTGTAAGGTGGCAAAAATAAGCTTAACTTATCTTATTGTCTAGATCATTAAATAGATAAATATCTAAGATATACATTAATACGTTTATTGTTTAAATTATTTTAAGTTTGTACTTCAATCTATGAGACAATTGACTTACCTACAAGTAGATACTCGAGAGATCAATCATTCTATTTTGTTAAGTTTGTCCACTTAGCGTTTTAGACCTTGTTTATATTTTAATAGAATCCTTTTTTTTTTACTTCTGACAATATTACTTTTATTATTTAATTCTTGTCATATAGTATAAGAGTATCAAATTCGATTAGTATCAGAAATTCCAAGATAAAAATCGATGTCTAATACTAATGCATATTTAATGTCATTCAAGCATTTATACAAGTTTTGGGTATTACCTTTAGGGTATTCATCCAGTTTACGTCAATTGTGTAAACAGAAAATAATGTGTGATCAACATTTTGGGTTTTAAAAAAAAGCTAGTTATGCTTGAATTTTTATAAGTGAATAGTTTAGTCAGTTTACGGAATTAATTTCCACTTCTTTTGCTTTATTTCACGGTTCAATGCAACACTGTCAACGAAAACTTTTCATAGTGTTTTCAGCTTAATATTCTTCTAATAACAAAAAGAAAACTCATCCCGGTTAGAGGTTTTAATAGAATTAAGAACGAGCCAGGAGGTAAAAGATGTTTTCATTTCGCAGTCTTTTGTGCTTCAGTGAGAAATAACCGACACGGGTTTTGAGTGTAAATTAGTAAATAACGTTAAAATACCAAAAACATTACGATCAGAAAAGCTTTATACCCTGGCTTCTTCTTAGATTTGGTAAAAGGGATGCCACAAAGTCCCTAAAATCGAGTGAAGGTCCCTTTTGGTCCCTTAAATTGATAAAGGTCCTTAAAGTCCCTTTTCTTGTTTTGGTTTGAAGCTCTATCCTGAAGGCTACCAATACCTGTGAGTATACGATCTTTAGTACTTTTTTTCGATTGCGATTCTTGGAACCTGTTTTCGCTTGTCTAAGAAAAACAAAACTTGTTGTTATATAGGCTACAGCGTTAGTGTTTGGATAGAGCAGACAGACCAGTCACAGAAAGGAGCTACCCCCTTTGCCTCAGTAGTCAATAGGCTAGGAGGCGGAAAAGTTTAGTTGGCTTTGTTAATTACTTAGAAAACTCTTTTCTGGGTGTCACTTGGTGACACCCAGAACACCTTTTCTGTGTGTTGCGCACAGAGGAAACCGAAAATAAGAGAATGGCTTGAAGTACAAAATACAAAGAAGGCGGTGTTAAAACCGGGTGTCTTGTGTGATTTTGAGCTTACATACATTTCTGGTAATAGCCTATATATTTTTCTACTAACTTCTTTTCTTTTTTTAAAGTTTAGGGTTTGAAGTTTCAGTTTGAATTAGAATAGGAAAGTGCAAACTCTGGGAGACTTGGTTAGAAGAGAAAAGTGCAATGGGACACCAAATGAAAGAGTGGTGTAGAGCTGTTCCGGGAGTTCTGTTCTATTTCTACTCTTCTATCTGTAATACATTGCATGACTGCCATAAGAACTCCTACACTTTGCTGCAGAACGCCAGAACTGCTGAACATAAGAAGAATATTACCATAAATCTAACGCCAAATCAGCTTCATCTCTCGGCAGCATCTTCCATGGAGAGCAGCAAACCGACAAAACTGCCCGTGCATCTAGGTGCATGCGCGTAGTGCGGGATCAATCAACAGTGGCAGAAATTACATTGGCTCTAAAGATGATTGAGTCTAACTATTCTGGGAAATCTGAGACGGAATAGCAGATGTATATGGAAAATGTTTCGAGATACAGTGGTCAAAAACTTTTTTCTTCGGGCGAACTAAATTTGCTTATTTTTTAACCGAAGCTCTTGGACCCTGCTATCACCTTGGACCTTTCAACCATGTTGTGAGAAATTGCTATCTCAAAATTTCGTTTTGATATGTTTGGGAAAATAGTGGACGTGAGGGGGGGGGGCTGATTGCCCTCAAATCACTTTGACTCTAAAAATAAAAGGGCACTAGAAGTTTCAATTTCCAATCGAAGAATCGCCTTTCGAAGTTTACATGACAACCCCTTCTATACGCTGTGTCTTGGTCAGAAGAAAAATAATGCATTGTTCTAACATCGTTCTTTACTTAGGCAGCACTATTGCACTGTAAGATTTTTGCTAATATTGAATTACTAGTGGGAATAGTTAATTAACAATTGACATGTCTTCAAAGGCATTGAAAAATGAAAAAGACCGAAAAAAGGTTTGAATTTTAATTGTCAAATAAAAAGTAAATGTGCTATAAAATTAATAATGAATACTTCACATTCCCCTTGTTATATTTTTCTACATTTTCCACACAAAAAAATGAATATGGACGCCTAAGAAATAAATCTTTTTAGGTGAAATCATTGAGAAGCATTATAAGTTAATGTCGATTTTCTTTCATTGCTCTAAAATTGTTGTCTTATGTTTTTAAATCATGAGCCTTATTTTCTCTCCTTCTTTCCAGGGTTGTCGTGAAGTGACTAGCAAAACGCTTGAAACTGTGAAGACATATTGTCCAAAGCTTCGGTACCTATGTGTTAGTTTCTATATGTCAGATAAACCCAACTTATTGGATACTCTGCCGTTACTGAAATTAAATTCCTTCCCTGTTGATTATTATCTTGATGATGATTACAATTACATTGATGATCGTAACGAATCCAATGATCATTACGACGATTCCAATGATTATTACGATTACGATTCTGACGAACGCTGCGGTGTGCAATAACCTGTACTACGGTGTGCTATAATCATTGTAACTTTAGCAGTGAATGTAGTTTTTAGTTCAGCGGACTTTCAAGCTGAGACTGTCTTATTTGATTTTTATTGAACAATCAGTTGTGGCTGATCGTTTTATATAACTATCTTCTAAATTAATGTGTGTTGTCCTTGTTTGTTTACATAATTAAAAAAGGAAGTTCTGAATACGAGTGAATTGTTGGAATTATGAAAACTTGCTCTAATGCCCTGAAAAATCAATTACAATTAAGATGCTTTAAGAAGCTGAATTAATTAAAAGGCACTATGCGTATACTGCTATTAGTACTACTACTTTTACTAAGGTCTAGGTTACAAGGGTGCAACTTTTATCAAATCTCATGGGGATTGAACTAAATCAAAACTCACCGTGTTCATGCAGTTTGTCAATAGAGCTTATCAGTAATATCTTCAGGATATCAAGTTGTAACTTTCAGGACATTTTAAAGGGGAATATTGAAATAATAAAAACGTAATATGTGCATGCTATTACTAATGCTACCTCTATTGCTACTACTTTTACTAAGGCTAAAGCTACAAATCTGAAGCTATCTTGAAATTCTGAGGTGGATGTTGAGCTTAATGAAAACACTATGTATATGCAGGCTATAATTAAAGCCTATAAGCAATATCGTATGAAAAACTTGGAGTGTTAAATGGAAACTGTTTGGATCTGTTAAGGGGGATATCGAGCTATTATAAAAACAATATCCTATATGTATAATATTGCTACTACTAATGGTACTGCTAGTACAACTATTACTACTTTTGCAAAGGCTAATGTTACTGGGGTGAAAATTGTCAGGGATGTTGAACAAAAAATGGTTGTACTGCTACTACTGCCACCACTACTACTGCTCAATGGATGAAAAGCCAATCCAAAGACATTATGTGCATGCTACTATTAGTAATGCAGATAAACATACTATTGCTTCTGCTACGATTACCACTGAGGCTAAGGCTATAGGAACGAAACATTCAGAGAATGTTGAGGATGATGTTAAACTAAACCAAAACACACTAGTATGCCGGTTGTCAAAATTGTGCATCAGCAATATCCTAGGAACGGCTTAAGATATAAAGTTAAAACTTTCAGACCCTGTTGAGAGGGATTTTGAACTAAACGAAAGACACTCTTTGCAAGCTATTACCGTAACTAATAACTTCAACTACCGTGACCACGACTATTTGTGACTCTGATTACTTGTGACTGTGACTGTGGATATTTGCAATTGCAACAACTTGAGACTAAGAATTTCACTGAATGTGTCTATGATTACTTAAGACTTTGAATACTTGCGAATACTAAATAATTATTTGGAGCTGAGAAATACAATAGAATCGCAGAGCGTCTGACGATGAAACTAAGCTCATCACTTAAGTCACATAGTTGATCTTGGATAAACCCCTTCACATCCACTAGGCGTCGTTAGATCGGCTGAATAATTCGAACGGCTAGATAATAACTACACTACTGGTCAGTGGTTCAATTCTGGCATTAAAAATCTGGCGTTTCATAAAATTGGTCTCAGCTCTTTTGCTCACTTTTCAAACGAAATTAATATCACTATGTGTTACTCGATAACGTGGTCTAACTTTGTCTTAAAACATTTCAAAATGGGATTTTGTTTTGAGGCTAATGTCATTCATCTTACTATGGAGCGGTATATCATGTTCTTCTTAGATATAAGTTTAAAAGAATTAACGTTTTCTTATTAAGAGTGAAGTCTAATATATTTTCGACAAACTTTTGCAAAAAAAAACTGGCTCGTGATATGTCTTTATATTTATAGAATTTTGCAACGCTGGCTCATTATTAGATAAATGAGACTGACGTCACAGACCTGGATTGTGATCACAGAAAATTTCCTAAAAAGCTGTAAATAAAAGACTAGACAATTTATGAAGCTCTCAGCAGTCTTTTCTCTGCCATGAGAGAGAGAGATAGATTTTTGAAAACAACAAAAGCACAAAAACAGAATAGCAACAGAGAAAAAACAAATACTTTGGATTTCAATTGACAACTCTGTTTCAGAGACCTGGATGAGGTCTATGTTAGGGTCAATTTTCATTATAATATTACTTTTAATTTTTGATTTGTACTGACGATAACTTTACTGACGTAGAATAGTGGTAATTAACCACTTAATACACACAAAAATACTCATTTATAATTTGACTATCTACAACTACCGGAAACCCAAACTCAGTTAATTTCTTAATATGTTTAATATCTTGGGACATATCTAATCAACATTTAGTTCCAACATGCCTAAAAAATTCGTGGATCGCACACCAGACGGAGCAAAAGGTGTTCGGGCATTCTGGACTTCGGGCTTGCCTAGTTGAATAGTTTTTGGAGCTGGCTTCTTAGGAAACATAAAATTAAAGCAATGTCCAAGATTGCTATTCATAATCTGATGCATTAGTTTTACTGTAAAAGAATAAACCAAACTCTGGTACAACTCCAAGTTTTTCCTAGATGTCTCTGACTGAAACATGGCTTTGGACACGACTTAAAATCCGCATAAGTGAATTTTGTAGAACATGAAGAGGATGAAGGTGGAGAGAAGCAGCACAACAATAAAAAGATACAGATGTACAAGAGAGAAATAAAGTATACGAAAAATCACAGCTGGAAACATATTTTGCAACTTCCATAACATTCCAACATTAGCACTTATCACTAATCTTAGCACTAATAAGCTCAATATGTTTCCTAAAAGACAGCGTTTTATCTGTATACACTCCTATGTACTTAATTTTAGTATTCCTGGGAACAATAACCTCACTGTGCTGTTTATTTACGCAGCGCTATTTCGCTGCATAAGATATAGAAAAGTTGAAAATTCTTCTTTACTTCCTTGTTTTTATTTAATACTCGTTCTTTGACTACTCAATTTTGTATATGGGAGAATTTTTGGGAGGGAAATACGCCTTGCATCAAGTTAAAAGTACTATGTCTCAAGCAGAGAATACTTTTGTAAACAGCTGATATTAGGAAATTAAGTTTTAGGGGGTATTCGTAGAATGTCCAGTAAATTAAAACTCTGGAAAAATCTTTGTCAAATTTTCTGTCTTACAATTTAGCTGACTAAAATTAATTTGTGATAAAATAACATTGTGGGATAGTTGGACACCAAAGCAATTCTTAGTATTTTTTTTTTTTTTTTATTTATCCATTATATTAACTAACTTCACTTTGCAGTTCGACAAACAAATTACGTCACTGACTGACAGGGCTTAGAATAAATGATACTTTTTTCCTGAATCTAAAACAAGTGGTGAAATTCAATGCACCAAAAAGTAACAATCATTGTTTGGATAAAAAAAAAACCGTTGTCAGCCATATATTTCAGAACGGTCAAAGTGTTTAATCGAAAAATGGAATACTTTTGCTGCTTCCTCATACATGGCTAGCCAATGTACCGTTTTGATGTGGGTCAGTATCTGTTTTCTAAAGGGTAATGAGGCATTAGTAAAATTTACTCTGAACTAAGCATTCAGCGACATCTGTAAAACTGCACTATGTTTACCCTTTTACGCAGAATCTAAATTTTAGTCAGAAAGTATCTTGTTGTCACAAACTCGTTGGCTTGTTACAAACAAATTGCCAGCCATGAATTATCTTTATAATGTTTTAATTTTTGGCTGGGGAACGGGGCTCAAATTATGATCCTCACTAGCATGGTCTTGCCCAGAAGAATTTCTGACTAAAACTTATGTTGGGTAGAAAGAACTCTGTCTTAAGTTGACACAGTGCATATGTTCTTTTGAAAGCAGTTCAAGTAGGGATATCGACATTTTGGATGGATTCTCTCTGAATTTTGGTTTAATATTTGTACAACTTCGATTGATTTTCGAAGCAATGATATTTCAACTTAGATTTTGTAGCAATTTTTTTTAATTTTACTGTGTTTAAGGCGAACGAAAAATACTGATTCGTAGATAATTAAATGTATTTTTGAATGACAATTTCAAATAAACTGCCTTTTGATCCCAAAACTAATCTCCCCGTGCATTGATAGAGATCGTATTTTAAAATTTGAAATTATTAGTGTTAAAGTGCTATTGAGTTGTTGACAGATAAAACTGGAACATAAAGGATCTTATCACATCAATATAACGACACAAATTTCCATCACATTAGTGAAAAACTCCCAAAAAAGAGTATTTCCAGAAAAGTAAAGAGCTTTATTAAACTTAAGACTTTTCAGAAACAATCCTATAGCAACTCAATTCAGATTCCAAAGCCAGAAAGTCCAGGTTAGATTTGCATTACGATCTCAAAACATGTTTCCTGCTAAAGCACAGTGAAGAAACTGGATACAATTTTGGATATATATTTTTTTTTTACTACAAAACTAGTCTTACACCCCTGAGACTAACAAACCTTCTTTCATTTATTGGGCTTTTATCATGCTGATTCAACGTCATCCATCTGCAGATTTGTCTCTTATTTTGGATACTTGTCAAACGCTTTCCATAAAATGCGTTGGAGCGAAATTATAGAAAACTATTGAAAAGATTCTGATTAAGTTCCATCATTTTGATACAATTATAAAAACATTATCTTTCTAGTAATACGCGTAAGTAGTGTTTAGCAGGATTCTCTCTTTTCCTTGTGTAGTGTCTTTGGTTAAATCCAGTACCTTTGATTAGATAAGACAAGATAAGATTTATTCCTAATCAATTAATCATACAAGAAAATACATTGTGCTAATCCCCCAAAGGCTCCTAGGCCTGTAATAGAGGGGGAATACATATCATTTAAATTAAACACTAAATCAATAGAAAAACATTAAAATAGGCCAACATTTAATAATCCAATATACCTTATTTAATCCAATTAATCCAATTACTGTATTAATCTTATTAATCCAATTACTATAAATAATAATACCTTTGATTAAATGCACAAGTGCTTTTGTTGTTCTCTCAATCATCACTGGTGTGTTAATATGAATACTCAACGTTTTCCAGGGGCTAAGATTTAGGCCCTAGGGATCATTGATCAGTCCCTGGATTTGTCTTCTTATTTTTGTGTTTTTTATTCAATAAAATCTAGTCTATCGCCTATTGTATGTGCGTTAGTTTTTCAAAATTTCACTAACTTATAAAAATAAATCACTATAATAATTAAGATAATTGGAAAGAACTAAGGAAAACAAATATCATATTTAATGTATAATCATAGTAATTTCTGAAAATATCAGCAATTCAGGACTGTATTTAATTGAATTTTAATTTTGAATGTTGTAAACGTAAAAAGATTGTTTCCTGTAACGCACAAATGACAATGACGCTAAGCTTTCGAACTTACGGTTAGGGAAAAAGACAGTAGCCAAATTTCTGTTTATGATAATTTTTGTTCGTTTTAAGTTTGGCTTGAAAATTCATTTTAACTGGTTTAAAATGTATTTATTCATCTAGTCACTTCATCTGTTCATTTAATAAATTTAAAAATCTACTTCCACAAAGCAAGTTTTTCAAAGCAAAGTAGAGCTTCATTTAGCCAAAAAAGGGCAGAAATAAAGTCAAATAATCTTTCAAGCGTAAAACTACCACAATTCACCGTTAATAAATAAATGAAACTCAAAACGAACATAAATTACAATAAATAGCCGAGTTACACTGAAAACGAGCAGCAATTAACATGAGTAGGTCTTATAACCCCCATGCCTTCGCAAGACCAGAACATAATTTGCGCTTTACTGAAAAAAACAACAACTAAAAAATGACCGTAAATTGTCAGTTTAATTGACATACTACAGACCAAGTATCTGCAGTACGCCACGCCGTACCTTTTTGACCATCTTTCCTTGTTGTTCCAGGCAATTGTGTCTCAGCAATATGTGCCCAAGGTTCTTTGTGAAGGTGTAGTAACTTGCAGTAGAAAAAAGAATAAAGACCCTTCAGTTTTTGGTTAGTATAGGTCAATTACTATTTGTTCGATAATTAGCAAACTTCTTGAAAAAGTCCTCTTCCCGTTTGTTAAGGTATGTTGCAATTTTGGCAAAAATCAGTTTGGGTTCAGAAGTGGCATTGGAGTTCAAAATGCACACGCTGTTTTCCTTGATATTATTGATCGGCACCGTTTGGCTAAGAAAAGTCTGTATGTGTGTGCCTTAGACATCTTTAAGGCTTTTAACTCTGTCCTTCATTCTCATGCTATCCTTGTTCTCCTTCGTAATGGCACCAACCCCTTCATTTGTTCTTGCTTATGGCATTGGTATCAAAATTTTCATGTTAAGGTGCGTTCTGTTATTTATCTTACCGATCGTATTCCAATAAAGAGAAGGGGGTTAAACAAGGTTCGGTCATTATTCCAGCTTTATTCAATAACGCCATCCGTACAGCTCCTAGAAATATTCTCCCTTTCCTGATTGATTGGTTAATTGATATTAGCCATCTATATTATGCTGGTGATTTAGTTCTTGTAGCTAAAGATCTTGATTCGCCTCAATCTGCCGGTAATGTTGTTTAATCTAGTCTTCCAGATATAGGTCTTTCCTTAGAGGCTCCTAAAACAGAATTTATGGTATTTCATTCAAATTCTGGAGTAGGTGAGTCTCTTCTTGTCGGGTCATCCTCAATTGCATGTTTGGATACGTTAAATTATCTGGAACTACCTTTTGCTGCGTCTATGAAGAATACGTGAACTCTCATTATTCAAGCTATTAAGGTAAAACTTCGTAAGACTCATGGTATGCTTGCCGAAATAAAAGGGCAGTTTGACAAGCACTGCCTAGGAAGGCTCTATTATGCATTGTTTACGCCCCATATATTTTTATCACGCCGGTTCGGAAGTTTTTTAATAAGACTGAACGCCTTATAATCGGTATGCAGTTCTTTAGGTATTGTAAGTTTCGTCTTGGCCTTCCCATATGGATCCGGAATACTTACATTGTTAAGAAATATAGAGTTTTTGGTATTACGTTGAAAATGGAAGAACTTGCATTAATGTTTGAAAAGTGTAGATAATGTATCGATGATTTTCCTCTTATTTGCATCCGATAGTATTGTAATTCGTCAGAAGTGTTTTCATTGCATATTTTTTATATCCTATGTTGTATTTTGTTAGTGTGTGTGCGTATTTTTTCCTTTTTCCTTTCTTTACTCCTCTATCAGCATTTTATGTTTGTTAAGAGGCTATAAATAAATTATAATGAGAATTTATTCCTTAAAGTTTTGGTAATTTTTTACTTATGAAAGTAAAAAAAGTGAAAACATTTAAAACGTATTTTGCCTTCAGTAAAGCACAAATTATGTTCTGGTTTTGAGAAGGCATGGGGGTTATAAGCCTACTCATGTTAATTGTTGTTTGTTTTGAGTTGGACTCGGCTATTTATTGTAAGTTCTTTTTGCTTTGAGCTTCATTTATTTATTAATGGTGAATTGTGGTATTTTTACGCTTGGAAGATTATTTGACTTATTTCTACCTCATTTTTGGGTAAATGGGGCTCTTAGCTTTTCTTTGAAAAACTTGTTTTGTGGAAAAAGTTTTTTAAATTAATTTCTGATCGTATTTTATTTACAGTCTTTTTCACGGAAAAAGAAATATTTTATATATCTTTTTAGTGTTTTTTTTTTCTATAAGAATACATAGATTGGGTTGTTATTTGTATGTTGGAGAAACTTTTTCTGCAATTTTTAATCCCAACAGTATTTTGTAATCTAATTTATCCAATTTATTAATTTAATTCGACACCAACATTATTTTTTTAATCTAATTCCTGAAGCTCCTGAAGTTGACCTGAAAAATAAAACTTAATATCATCCCCTAAAGATTCTATCTGTGCTCTTTGACAACCTGGATATATTTGCACTTTTCTAATTTATTTAAATTGTAAGAGCAGAAGCACTAATAGTAGTAGACCCCAAAGTTTCAACCTAATGCCCCCAGTCGATCTCAATATATAGCTGAGGTGGCTTACTGGCAACCATAAACACAATACTTTTTGATTTAGTTTAAAGCAACATTTAGTTTTAAAGTTTAATGGGCCAATTGTATAATTGTGGGGGCTTGGCGTGCCCAATATCCCTAAAAATATAGTTGCTGGACCGTTCTACTATGCTGAACAAAATAGATGTCTCAAAATTTCTGCTGGATGTGATTGGAAAATGAGTGGGCTTGCGAGATGGGCTGCTTGCCCTCTAATCTCTTTTTACTCTTAAAAAGGGCACCAGAACTTTTAATTTTGAATTGAAATAGCTCCTTTAAAAGTTTCAATGATATTTCTAGCTATTATTGAGTAGTGCTGCCTATGATATTGCTTATATGCCCTTTTGAAAACCTGCATACATACAAATTTTTGTTTAATTGAAACTCCTCCTAAACGTTCACCAAAAGTTTCACCTTCATACCCTTAACGTCATTAGTTACAGTAACTGTAGTGGTAGCATTAAAAGAATGCATATAGTGCCTTCCGGCTAGTTCGAAATCCCCCACAACTTACCCTTAACAATTCACCCACAAATTACCATTAAATTTTCCCTATTTTGATGAATAGATAGGGTGTAATTTTGACAAAATGTTTTTTCACAGATGCCGCATTTGAAAGGCTTTTCCCCGGTATGAGTTATTTGATGCTTATTTAAATCGGAACAAAATGTAAAACTTTTCTTACATATACCACACTTGATACGTTTTTCTTCAGTATGAGTTCTTTGATGACCAGATAGGATTTTTTTTGGCTGAATGTTTTCTCACAAATATAGCATTTGAAAGGTTTTTCTCCAGTATGAGTCCTTTGATGACAATATAGGTATATTTTCGGCTGAATGTTGTCTCACATATATCACATTTGAGATATTTTTCTCTAGTATGAGTTCTTTGGTGTCTATTTAAATCTTAATTTGAAGTAAAACGTTTTTTACGCATACCCCACTCAAAAACTTCTTCTCCAATATGAGAAACCTCTTGTTTGGCCACATTATTTTTGGCAATAACAAAAATCTCATTTGGGATTTCAGCTTGAAAATTCACATTCACTTCTTTTTTAAATATATTTTTGTGAAACCAGGCATGTTAGGTAATCCACATCCTTATTTATTGATATCATTATCTTAGAAAGCTGCAACAGGGAAACTAAATTAATATACTAAACTAAAAACACTGCTGTTTTATAAAATTCAGGTACTTTATAAACTACCTACTTTGAAATGGATGTGCATTGTCAGTTTAATATCTATATACTGATATTTAGTAATCAAAATGTTAATATTACCTGATTTATTAAAGTTATAAAAGTAAAAACATTTATATTTTTTTCAGTAAAGTACAAATTTTTTTCTGGCCTTGGGAAGGCATAGGGGTTTTGCGCCCAACGTATGTTAATTTCTGCTCGTTTTGAGTTTGACTCGGATATTTATTGTAATTTCTGTTCGTTTTGGGTTTCATTTATTTATCGATGCTGATTTGTGGTAGTTTCGAGCTTGGTAGATTATTTGATTTTATTTTTGCTTTTTTTTTGTTTAATGGAGTTCTTTACTTTTCTTTGAAAACTTATTTTGTGGAAAAAAATTTTTCTAATAAATTTCTGTTCGTTTTATATTGACAGTCTTTTCAGGGAAAAAGAAAATAACACTTTAAATATTTTCGTTTTTTAAGACTTTATAGTTTCGCCTGCTATTTTTATGCTGGAGAAAAAATTTCATCAATTTTTAACAACATACACCCTTTTAAAAATCTGGACACAAATAGTAGTTTTAATTTAGTTTCATACCTCCTCTAGTTGACCTGAAATGGAAAACTTGATACCATTCGCAAAAAAATCTGTTTACTTTCTTTGATAGCTTTGATACACTTACACTTTTTTGATTTGGTTAAATTTTAAGAGCAGAAATTGCCTGGAAAGTTTGAACATAATATCCTCAGTCGCTCTTGGGATACTTCTGAGATGCCTTATTGGGAATTAGCATTATCACAGTGCATTTTGATTTAATCTTAAGGCAACAACTAGTTTTTAAACATATTGGGCAAATGGGAGGGTGGAAGTAGAAGGGGGATTAGTTGCCATCCAATCACTTTCGACTATTAAAAAGGGCATCAGCCCTTTCTATTTTCAATCGAATGAGCCCCTTTCGAAGTTCCCACGACAACTCTTTCGATACGAAGTCCCATGGTCTAAACAACAACAACAACAAAAAATATTACTATTCACTTTCGACTATTAAAAAGGGCACTAGCCTTTTGAATTTCAAATCGAATGAGCCTTTTTCTGAAGTTTCTACGACAACTTCCTCTATAAAAACCTTAATATGCCCCCAGGGCATAACTTAAAACCCTTGCCCTGAGGGCTGTGGTGGAGTATCCTCCTCAAAAATATATTTTATATCTGGAAATCAACTACGCTAAACAAAATGGCTATCTCAAAATTTTTATTGGATATGTTTGGGGGAATGATGGGCGTGGGCTAGTTGCCCTCCAATCACTTTCGACTATTAAAAAGGGCACTAGCCCGTTGAATTTCCAATTGAATGAGTTTTTTTTTAAGTTTCTATGACAACGCCTTCGATAAAAACATTATATGCCCCCTGGGCATAACTTAAATGGGCAAAGTTATGCCCCCTGGGCATAACTGTGGGGTAAAGTCCTCTTCAAAAACATATTTTCTATCTAGAAATCAACCACGCTGAGCAAAATGGCTATCTCAAAATTTTGATTAGATGTGTTTAGGTGAATGATGGACGCGGGGGGGGGGGGCTAGTTGCCCACCAATCACTTTCAACTATTAAAAAGGGCACTAACCCTTTGAATTTCCAACCAAATGAGCCCCTTTTGAAGTTTCTATGACAACGCCTTATATAAAAACTTTATATACCCCAGGATACAACTTAAAACCCTTGCCCTGAGGGTTGTTGGGGAGTGTCCTCCTCAAAAACGTATTTTCTTTTTCTGAAAATCAACTACTCTGAACAAACTGGCTATCTCAAAATTTTAATTGCATGTGTTTGGGAGAATGAAGGGCGTGGGGAGGGGCTAGTTCCCCTCCAATCACTTTCGACTAAAAAAAGGGAACTAGCCCTTTAAATTTCCAATCGAATGAGCCTGTTTTGAAGTTTCTACGACAACGCCTTCTATGAAAACCTTTTATGCCCCCAGGGTATAACTTAAAACCCTTGCCCTGAGGGTTGTGGGGGAGTGTCCTCCTCAAAACATATTTTCTATCTGGAAATCAACTACGTTGAACAAAATAGCTATCTCAAAATTTTGATTGGATGTGTTTGGGGGAATGATAGGCGTGGGGGGTGGGGGCTAGTTGCCCTCCAATCACTTTCAATTAATAAAAAGAAAACTAGCCACTCCAATTTCCAATCAAATGAGCCTTTTTTGAAGCTTTTACGACAACGCCTTCTATAAAAACCTTATATGCCCCTTCGACGACTCCTTCGATACGAAGTGCCCGGGTATGGAGAAAAAACAAAAAACAACATACTGTGCCCACATCGTTCTTTACTTAGGCAGCAATAGCGCGCTGCCTATGAAAAGGTGGGCGTGATAGGGGGGCTAGTTCGCCTCCAATCACTTTCGACTAAAAAAATGGAACTAGCCCTTTGAATTTCCAATCAAATGAGTCTTTTTTGAAGTTTCTACGACAACGCCTTCTATAAAAACCTTATATGCCCCCAGGCCATAACTTAAAACCCTTGCCCCGATGGTTGTGGGGGAATGTCCTCCTCAAAAAGATATTTTCTATCTGGAAATCATTTACGCTGAACAAAATGGCTATCTCAAAAATTTGATTGGATGTGTTTGGGGGAATGATGGGCATTGAGTCTCTGCAGTCTTCTCAAGTCAGAATTTGCAGCACAGTCTTGCTGAATTGGTACAAGTTCAGGACGTCTGCTACAACATTCAGCGATTCGGACGTTCGACGTTCATTGTTGTGTAAAATACTAGTGTCTCATGACTTCTCGCTCTCTTCTTTGTGAAATTGAAGTGACTCTGGCTTTCGTGCGAATATACTTTTTCAACTGTTTAGTTTCACGTCGTTTCAGAAAGTATGCGCCGAATTTTATACTTTTTCAACTGTTTAGTTTCACGTCGTTTCAGAAAGTATGCGCCGAATTTTTTAATTCTGAAAATTAAAATTCATTTAATTCCATCCTTAAAGTAGGCTTGTTAAATTATAATTAAGAAAGAAATAGTAGGAAATAAAAAAGAAGAGATTCCATATTTTAATAAAGCACAGAAATTAATAAAGCACAGACCTTTAATAAAGCACAGAAATAGGCGCGGAATTTTTTCCTCTCTTTTTTCAGTATTCAGGCATCAAAGGGTTAAATGAAAAATTATATTTACTTTATACTGGATTTTTTTTTCTGTTAACAAAATTTCCAGATACCTCGCTATTCTTCTGTAATTTGTTAGTGGCCATACCCAGAAAGAATTGTTTTCTGACTTTAAACTGTCCAAATACTTTACCTAGTTGCCCTCCAATTACTTTTGACTATTAAAAAGGGCACTAACCCTTTGAATTTCCAATCGAATGAGACTTTTTTGAAGTTTTTACGACAAAGCCTTCTATAAAAACCTTATATGCCCCCAGGGCATAACTTAAAACCCTTGCCCCGAGGGTTTTGGGAGAGAGTCCTCCTCAAAAAGATGTTTTCTATGTGGAAATCAACTACGGTGAACAAAATGGCTATCTCAACATTTTGATTGGATTCTTTTGGGGGAATGATGGGCGTGGGAGGGGGTAGTTGCCCTCCAATCACTTTCGACTATTGAAAAGGGCACTAGCCACTCCAATTTGCAATCGAATGAGCCCTTTTCAAACTTTCTACGACAACTCCTTCGATACGAAGTGCCCGGTTATGGAGAAAAAAAAAGAAAACAACACATTGTGCCCACATCGTTCTTTACTTGGGCAGCGCTAACGCGCTGCCTATGATTATTGTTTATTTTTTCCCAGAAGCACTTCATATGGAAGGGGTCGTCGTAGAAACTTCAAAGGGGGCTCATTCGAATGAAAATCGAGAGTTCTAGTACTCTTTTTAAGGGTCAAAAGTGACTGGAGGGCAACTAGCCCCCCCCCCCCCTAAGCCCATCATTCCCTCAAACACATCCAATCAAAATTTTGAGATAGCCCTTTTGTTCAGCGTAGTTGATTTCCAGATAGCAAATATGTTTTTGAGGAGGACACTCCCCCACAGCCCTCAGGGCAAGGGTTGTAAGTTATGCCCTGGGGGCATATAAGGCTTGTATAGAAAACTTTTACAGCGTTGTTGTAAAAACTTCAAAAAACACTCATTTGATTGCAAATTCAAAGGGCTAGTGCCCTTTTTAATAGTCGAAAGTGATTGGAGGGCAACTAGCCCGCCCACGCCCATCATTACCCCAAACACATCCAATCAATATTTTTAGATAGCCATTTTGTTCAGCGTGGTTGATTTCCAGATAGAAAACATGTTTTTGAGGAGGAAACTCTCCCACAACCCTCAGAGCAAGGGTTTTAAGTTATGCCCTGGGGCATATAAGGTTTTTATAGAAGGCGTTTTCGTAGAAACTTCAAAAAAGGCTCATTCGGTAGGAAATTCAAAGGGCTAGTAGCCTTTTTAATAGTCAAAAGTGATTGGAGGGCAACTAACCCCCCTCTCAAGCCCACCTTTTCCCCAAACACATCCAATCAAAATTTTGAGATAGCCATTTTATTAAACGTAGTTCTAAGTTGTGTAAATTAGGTCTTTGAGGATAACAACTCCCCCACAGCCCTCAGGGCAAGGGTTGTAAGTTATGCCCTGTGGGTATATAAGGTTTTGTATAGACAAAGTTGTCTTAGAAACTTAAGAAAGGGCTCATTCAATTGGAAATTTAAATGGCTAGTTCCTTTTTTAATATTCAAAAGTGATTCTAAGGCAACTGACACCCCTTCCACGCCCACCATTTCCCCAAACACATCCAATCAAAATTTTGATATGGCCATTTTATTCAACGTAGTTGAAAGTTCAGGAAATTATATGTTTGAGCAGGACACTCCCCCCAAAATCTTCATGGGCAAGGGTTATAAGTTATGCCCTGGGGGCATTTATGGTTCTTATGAAAGGAATGCTCACATAAACTTCAGAGAGGGCTCTTTTGATTGGAAATGGAAAGTTCTAGTTCACTTTTTAAGTGTCAAAATATATTGGAGGGTAGCCAGGTCCGCCCCCCCCCCCCAAACCCTTTTTTCCCAAATGCATCGAATAAAATTTTTAAGATAGTATTTTGTTAGAAATAGTTCAAAGATCACATAACAAAAATTCCGGTGTCGACAAAACCCCCCAGGGCCCGGGAGCAGGCATTGTAAGTTATGCCCTGGGGGCATATATGGGTCTTATGGAAGGGATGCTCGTATTAACTTCAAAGAGGACTCAGTTGATTAGAAATTGAAAGTTTTAGCTCACTTTTTAAGAGTCAAAAGGGATTGCTGGGCACTTAGCCCCCCCCCCCCCCTCTGCGCCTTTTTTTCCTTAAACCCATCCGATAAGAATTTCGAGATAGCATTTTTTTTAATAGTTCAAAGACCATATAACGAAAACTCCGGGGTCGACACAGCCCCCCATTGCCTGAGGGCAGCTGTTGTAAGTTATGCCCTGGGGGCATATATGGTTCTTAATGAAGGGATGCTCGTAAAAACTTCAGAAAGGACTCATGTGGTTGGGAATTGAAAGTTATAGTTCAGTGTTTGAGAGTCAAAAGATATTGGAGGTTAACTGGCCCCCCCCTCACGTCCCTTTTTCCCCAAAGGCATCAAATAAAAATTTTGAGATAGCCAGTAAGTTAAAAATTACTCAAAAGTCAGATAACAAAACTCAGGTGTCGTCACAACCCCCCAGGGCCTGGGGGCAGGCGTTGTAAGTTATGCCCTGGGGAATATATTGTTCGTATGAAAGGGATGCTTGTATAAACTTCAGAAAGGCCTCACTTGATTGGAAATGGAAACTTTGAGCTCTTTTTTCAAAAGAGATCCGAGGGCAGCTACCCCCCCCCCCACGCCTTCTTTTTCTAGACACATCTGATGAAAATTTTGAAATAGACATTGACAACATGTTATCTTATATCCAGTTTTAATCCAATTTATTGGTTTTACTTATATTTGAACACTGGAAAAATCAAGAAAGGTAAAGACACACGGCAGATATATGATTTTTATTCAAATATAGTATTGTATAATTTACATTAAAAAAAATATGTGTTAACACCAAAACATACTGACTCTTATTGAATCTTCATGCATATACAGAATTAGTTCAAAGGAAGGGGCTGAGATGATTGTAAAAATCGATACTTAATTAAAAGTAAAGAATTGGGGATTTTACCAGGGGGGATTTTTCATGAAAATCTATCTGACGGATTGGGGAACTTCTCGGAAGGGGGAGACTGGTTCCCCATCTAACTTGAAGATTCCATAAATTGTCGTAAATTCAGAGGATAAAGACAGGAGCTAGAATTTTGTTCAGGAGGTGATGGTATTTCTTGGGAGAGGGTGGAGGAGGAGGTTCTACCCAACTTTCTATATTTTTCATTAATGGAGAGGCAGAGGCTCCCCAGTTACAGAAAATATTTCGTCACGAACAATGATCTAGCGTCAGGTTCAACAAAACTTTTTGCAATTAGGTTCAATAGATTGTCAAATAATTTATTTTTTTTTCACTTTTGTACCCAAAATTTACTTCTGAGTGGCCTCCTCTGAAAAAATTATTAAAAAAACAAAAAACTTTTAAACTACTTATTTATTATTCCTAACAGTACTTCACTTAACTTTACCAGAATTTTCCGCTGCCCTCCCCCGCAAATACGAAAATATGTAGGCCTAACCAGAATTAATCCTACTTATTTTCAATGAATTTCTTATGCTTGATTTTTTCTTTAAGTTTATTCAACGACTAAGGAGGAAAGCCTACGTCAATTTAGTAACGAAGAAACTCATGGATAATATTTAACTAGGATAATATGTTTGCACATTAAGAGAAAGGTTAAGTAAAGGGAGGCAGTTTTAGGAACGATATAAATAAAAATAAAAATAAATTTAAAGAAGTTTTCAATTTTTCCAATTAGCCTACATAAGGGCTATTAATTAATCAACATGTTTAGAGAACAATTCTTTCTCCATAGTATGCAGAAAATATCCAATAAGAAATGAACTTACGGTATACGTTTCCATTTTTCAAAGGTTTCAATAACTGTAACTAATCTATATAACTGTATATATAGAAATTTTGAGGTGACAGTAAGACACATCAAAATACACTAACTAGAACTATATAAAGAATTGGATATACAAATACTCCTAGAAATTTTCTCAAATTGAAAAAGCTAAAATAATTAAAATAACTGTTATACTTAAAATAAGGTTAAAATAAATATTCTGCGATAGATTCAAAATTGCTTTGACACACAAAATCCTATTAAGGTCAATTCCAAACAGTCCTGATCTCTCTGTGTCAGCAAGTGAAATGGTCTAAACACCCTTATTGAAGCTATTTTTTCAATCCATTCATTGTTGTCAATCGCTGTCCACAAGTTATGCAAGCTGTCCATTGTTCATATATAAGGTTTTTATCAAAGAGGTAATTGTATATACTTTGAAAAAGCCTCATTCGATTTAAATTGAAATTTCTAGATCCGTTATTCAAAGTCAAAAATAATCGGACAGTAAGCAACCCCCCTCCCCATGCCATAAAAACTTGAAAATTTTTGCAATAAAAACGAACAAAAATTAATTAAAAAAACGTTCCGAAAAATAAGTTTTCCAAAAGAGTAAAGGCCATTTTATACTTAAGCTCAGCAGATACAAATACCTGTTAAAATTCAAACTCAAAACGACCAGAAATGACTATTAAAGAATAAATGAAACCATAGCAAAAAACATACAACAAGTAATAATATAAATGACTAAATAGATCTTAAAGCGAGTAATGCTTGGATTGAACATGAAAATCAAGCTTAAAACGAAAAAAAATATTTTGCTATTGAAGTATAAATGAAAATAAATGAAGCATAAATGAAGTATATTGAAGATAAACATTGAAAATGAAAATAAAAATTACAGTGAAAACAAAATCTTGAACTGATGGATCTTTCAACAATTAATATCATTATATATCTAATATTCAATTTGATCTTGTTTATACTTTCCAAGACTGATCAAGACTCATATAGTTTTTAAGTAAAGTGCCAATGACGCAGTAGATTTTAGGCTTCTGCAGTGAGGTGATACCCAAACTCTTGCTTGTAGTTATTTTTATTCGATTCAGGCTTGATTTGCATATTCAATTTAAGTTTCACTTGTTTTAAGATTTATTTATTCATTTACATTAGTATCTATTGTATGTTTGTTTGCATTGATTGTTTATTTAATTTCTGTTTGTTTTAAGTTTCATATATACTTCAATAGGAAAATATTTTTTTTTCGTCTTAAGCTTAATTTTCATATTCAATCTAAGCATTACTCGCTTTAAAATCCATTTATTCATTTATATTATTATTCGCTGTATGTTTTTTCTATGATTGTTTATTCAATTTCTGTCGTTTTGGGTTTCATTTATTCTTTAATAGTAATTTTTGGTCGTTTTGAGTTTGAATTTTAACAGGTATTTGTATCTGCTGAGCTTAAGTTTAAAATGGCCTTTACTTTTCTTTGAAATACTTAATTTTCGGAAATTTTTGTTTAACTAATTGACAGATAAAAAGCAAATCAATTCTCACAGAACATCATTTATCTATAAAATAACAATATTTTTCTTTCAAACTGCCACAATTATCCTAATCTCGTAAACAAGATATTCTCATCTCTGTCTTTTGTATCCAAGGGTTGCATGCGAATAAAAATACTTTTAAAAGAAACAAATTAAAATTCCAGGCATATAATGCCTAGGTCGCATTTTCAATTTTAGAATAACTAACTTTCATATTTGAAGCATGCCTATCCAATCAACGAAAACTCCCTTAAGGTACATCTTCCCTCTAAAAAAACAATTTTTCAACAATTCTGCTACTGTATTTTGCATGAATGAAAAAATATCTATATCATTGGATTGAATAGCTTCAATTCTATCCATTTACCAAAACGGTCTTTTTTATATTTCCTAGATTTTGAATTATTGAATTCACTGAAAACAAATACATTTTCGATGTATTTACTTTTTTTTTACCTTAATGCATAAAAATATATTAAAACTTTAAGGAATGATTATCAGAATATTTTTATTAAACTGTCAATCCAGGTTTTTTTTCATAACATAAAAGGATGCTAAACCTATCACGAAAAGCCTGTCAAAAAGGCTAATTTTGGATACAAGAAAAGAAAGAGGAGGCAAACGTTTACAGAGAGAGATAAGAAAGGTTTGACCAAAGTTTTGAAAGAAGAATAGTATTGTTTTAGGAAGGAGAGAGGATGCATAGACCAGATTTTCCCTCTTAGATTGATAATTGAGAAGTGTCTGAGTCATCAAACACCTTTAGTCCCCAATTTATAGATTATGAACAGGCGTTTGATTCAACCGATAAAAGAGCTTTAGCAAAGGTCTTAGTCTTGTATTTTATAGCCGATAAATACATTAAAGTGATTAGTGCTATGTAAGAGAATAACGTTGCTGCGGTTAAGGAAATGAGGTTAGTCACTGATTTCGTATTAAATCAAGAGCTAAACAGGGTTACCTCGTATCCCCCCTTATGTGAATCATTTTAATTGATATTGTCCAAAGGGGCACAGCAAAGGTAAGGGGGAAGCGCATTGAATTGGGAAAGTAAAACTCTTCAAGACTCCAAGATTATGCTCATGATTATAAGTATCCTAGATGAAAATATTAACAAAATAAATGAATTTCCGGAGCTTTTGCGAGTTCAGAGTGAAAGAACATGTTCGATAATTAATGTTAGGAAGACTAAATTACTAAGACTAGGAATAAGGGGAGATGAAGGACTGATGTGTAACGAGTAGATCGGTCAAGGGGACAGTAGTGTTGCCATAAGGCTTTCAAGCATGACCATAGGGACTACTCCTTTCTTCCAATGGTTCAACGGCACAAGAAGAAGATTTAACAGCGCATCCCTCTTTTGGGGACCAGGTGTCGCAGTTCTAGGCAAGAGTCTTGTGTGTTTTAATTACTTGGAATGTGGTCGGGATTTTACACAAGGCGTAATAAATAGAGTCCCTTGCACCTGTACAATGAGGGCAGCTGTTTCTAGTGGAGACCTCTGACGTCAGGGCAGCCAAAGGGAAATTAGCATAGGATTTTGAACGAATGCCCTATTACGTCACAGCATCTCTGTTTCTAGCGGTGAGCAGGCAAGATTCCGACGGCAGCCTTCCCTTTTCAATAAGATTTCGACCACAACCTTCTGACGTTATGGCAGCCATACAAAAATAGCATTGGATTTCTACCGAAGCCCTGTTACGTCACGCGACACGCCCCTGTGCTTTAAAGAGTTAGATAAGTGGAGCTACTAACCCCTTAGCCCATCACACATACGCAATGCGGTCAAGACATACCCCTCTGGACTCCAATGACGTCACACGACATACCCCATTTCAAACACTCAAGTCTAACATGCTTGACGCAATTTTATGTAATCCTACAATAGGAACCCATGGGAGAATTCCTGCTTATAACGTAACGACAGCAAACACACCTTACGTAATAATTGCGCAACCATCCCTGACACGTAATACCTATTTCGAAAATTCATTTTTTCTCCCGTAATGCTCAACACATTTTTTCTTTTTTTAACTCAATGACAGCACACACTTTATGTAAGGTCAGTAAATAAAGGTTTTATTATTTGAAACAAATTTAAAAACAATATTAAAAACAGAAAAAAGGAGATTAAAAGAGACAAGAAAAAATAAAAGGTGAATAGAGGCTTATCGTAATATATGCAAAAGATTCGAAAGGTGATGGCGTCCAAGCAACTATTCCAGAGGAGGGGGGCTTGACATTAGATGCAATTTTTAGGCATTATTGAGGTATTTCTAAGAGCCCTTCATAAAAATACGTTTTGAGACAGGACAATGTGAAAGGAAAAACAAAACATGAAAAGGCTTACAAAGGGATAAAATATAAACAGTAAAATGGCTGTGAGGGGAGTTGTTAGTAAAAGTAGTAATTTATGTTTTTTGCTAGCCATTCTACTATATCACATCTGATTTTTTTAGTAACACTTGATCTTTAATAAAATTGGGTTTTAGTTTCAAGATATAAGAACATCCACGTTAAAAACACATCTGATTTTATCAATAATATTTTTTAATAAAGTTGGGTTTTAGTTTTCGTAAATAAGAACATCCACGTTTAAAATACACGTGATTCTATTAATAATATTTATTTTAATAAGATTGAGTTTTAGTCTTCAGAAATAAGGACATTCACGTTAAAAATACATCTGATTTTATGAATAATATTTGATTTTTCAAAGAAGTTTGGCTTTGGTTTTCAGAAATATGAACATCACCGTTTAAAATACATCTGGTTTTATTAATAACATTTGGTTTTTTAATAAAGTTGGGTTTTAGTTTCAAGGAATATGAACATCCACGTTTAAAATACATCTGATTTTACTATTAACATTTGATTTTTTAATAAATTTGGGTGTTAGTTTCAAGAAATAAGATAATCCACGTTAAAAATGCATGTGATTTTATTAATAATATATTTTTTTTATATAAAGTTGGGTTTTAGTTTTCAGAAATAAGAACATCTACGTTTAAAATACATATAATTATATTAATAATATTTTCTTTAAACAAAGTTGGGTTTTAGTCTTCAGAAATAAGGAAATTCACGTTAAAAATACATCTGATTTCATTAATAATATTTGATATTTCAAAGAAGTTGGGTTTTGGTTTTCAGAAATATGAAACATCACTGTTTAAAACACATCTGGTTTCATTAATAACATTTGATTTTTTAATAAAGTTGGGCTTTAATTTATGAAAACTAAAACCCAACTTTATTAAAAAAAATATTGTCAATAAAATCGGATGTATTTTTAACGTGGATGTTCTCATTTCAAGAATTTAAAACCCAACTTTATTAAATAATCAAGTGTATCAGATGTATTTTAAACGTGGATTTTTATATTTTTGAAAACTAATACCCAATTTTATTTAAAAAATATTATTAATAAAATTAGATGTATTTTAAGCGTGAATGTTCGTATTTCTTGAAACTAAACCCAACTTTATTAAAAAATCAAATGTTATTAATAAAATCACATATATTTTAAACGGTGATGTTCATATTTCTTAAAACCAGAACCCAACTTTATTAAGAAATCAAATATTATTAATAATATCAGATGTATTTTAAACGTGAATGTCCTTATTTCTGGATGTTCATAATTCTGAAAACTAAAACCCAACTTTATTTAAAAAATATTATTAATAAAATCAGATGTATTTTAAACGCAGATGTTCATATTTCTTGAAACTAAAACCCAAATTTATTAAAAAATCAAATTTTATTAATAAAATCACATGTATTGTAAACGGGGATGTTCATATTTCTGAAAACTAAAACCCAAATTTATTAAAAAACCAAATATCATTAATAAAATCAGATGTATTTAAAACGGTGATGTTTATATTTCTTAAAACCAAAACCCAACTTTATTAAGAAACTAAATATCATTGATAAAATCAGACGTATTTAAAACGTGGATGTTCCTATTTCCGATAACTATAACCCACCTTTTTTAAAAAATCAAATATAATTTATAAAATCACATGTATTTTAAACAGTGATGTTCATATTTTTGTAAACTAAAACCCAACTTTATTTTAAAAAAAATATTGTTAATAATATAAGATGTATTTTAAACGTGAATGTCCTTATTTCTAACTTTATTAAAAAAATCAAATATTATTAATAAAACCAGATGTATTTTAAACGATGGTATTCATATTTCTGAAAGCCGAAACCCAACTTCTTTGAAAAATCAAATATTATTAATGAAATCAGACGTATTTTTAACGTCAATGTCCTTATTTCGGAAGACTAAAACCCAACTTTATTAAAAAAATATATAATTAATAAAATCACATGTATTTTAACGTAGATGTTCTTATTTCTGAAAACTGAAACCCAACTTTATTTAAAAAAAAATCATTAATAAAATCAAGTGCATTTTTAACGTGGATTTTCTTATGTTTTGAAGCTAAAACCCACCTTTATTAAAAAGTCTAATATTATTAGTAAAATCAGATGTATTTCAAACGTGGATGTTAGTATTTCTTGAAACTAAAGTCCAACCTTATTATAAAATCAAATGTTATTAATAGAATATTAATAGAACCCATCTTTATAAAAAAAATCAAATATTATTAATAAAATCAGATGTATTTTTAACGTAGATAGTCTTATTTCTTGAAACTAAAACAAAACTTTATTAAAAAATCAAATGTTATTAGTAAAATCAGATGTATTTTTAACTTGGATGTTCGTATTTCTTGAAACTAAAACCCAACTTTATTAAAAAATTAAATATTATTCGTAAAATCAGATGAATTTTAAACGTGGATGTTCCTATTTCTGAAAACTAAAACCCAATATAATAAAAAAAATAAATATTATTGATAAAATCAGATGTATTTAAAACGTTGATGTTCTTATTTCTGAAAACTAAGACCCCACTTTGTTAAAGAACAAATATTATTAATAAAATCAGATATATTTTTAACACTGATGTTCCTAATTCCAATAACTATAACCGAACTTTATTAAAAAATGAAATATTATTAATAAACTCGGACGTATTTTAAACTTTGGATGTTCTTATTTCTGAAAACTAAAACCCCCAAATTTATTATATTATATATTAATATAATTATAATTTATAATATAATTATATTATATTATAATATTATTAATAGAAAAAGATGTATTTTAAACGTAGATGTTCCTGTTTCTAAAAGCTAAAATTCCCTCTGCCAGTGTGTCAGGATGGGTGTTTGCGTGTCTGTGGAGATTTTTGAGAAAAAAATTAAGCTCATCTCTCTCAGACTTTGGTAAAAGTTTTTTAAAGTATCTCATTTTCTATTATATCTCCTTTGAGCCTGCTAGTAGTATTTATATCTCTGAAAATATCTTTTCATACATCTCCAACTTTTCAATAGATATTCAAAACGTTTGACGTTCTAGTATACCCTAAAAATAAAGATCGTGTAAGAAAGTGATTTATAATATATTTTTAATGAAATAATGACATATATAATATTAATATAAAAAGTATGTTTCATACATTATTATACATTGTTAACATCATTGAACAACTTTGGACATTTTGAATCTATTCCATAAAATAATTTATCATGTTCTCTCTTGATACCATACTTACTCTCTTCTCTTAGTTCGTAACCAGTAGACTAATTATTAATCCATTTTGAGTCATACGCAATTTTTAATGGGGTGTCACCTACAGATTCAATCTGAATTTCATGTTTGATACTATTAGGTTTATTGACTCTATGATCAATAGTAGTAATAACGCTCATTTGTGCTTCATTTTCCATCAATTCATCTTTATACTCATTGATGATATTGTGTACTAATGCCCTTTTTATTTTGCTCCAGATATCACTGTCTATTCTCACATTTTGTTTACACAGGTAACAGTTTTGGCACGTAGACATGATATGATTTATTGCATTAGTACAGCAGTTAGCTTTTCTTTTCCTTTCAGCTTTTCCTTTCAGTTAGCTTTTCTTTTCCTTTTCTTTCAGTTAGCTTTTATTTGAATACGTATACCAGAACGAGGGGACTCAGATGTATCAGTAGGCAGGGGCGTCGTTTTGGGTTACCAAGGCGAGGGGGTAGTTGCCCTTCTCCAATAATGTGGAAAAAAACATTATACATCCCATGCCCTTTGACTATCCAGATATTGACCGCTCTTGCCCCCCCCCCCCTAATAAATATGCTGGAGATTCGCTCCTGTCAGAAGGTAATGTGTTACTAGGACCATTAGCAAGAAGATGCCCTTCCTCATCAACTATTATTTTTATATGTTGTTTCCTAGTTCAGATACTTTTCCTTGTCAGCATTCAAGATAACAATGACTTTATCATGTGTGCACACTTTCCTCAAATAATTCATTTTCACTTTTTAATCAGTAATTGTAGAAAAATTACTGATTTAATACATGCAATAAACTAGGTAGTGTCGATAACTGGCCATAGAGTACCAGTGGAAAAGCTGCATCTTATCTACGAGCAAATATTTAGTGCGATAAGTAGAGCAGCAAGCGTATTTCATATCATTTTAAGATACGTAAAAAAAGTTGAATAAATTCAAAGCGCAAAGAAATTCAGCCCAAATAAAGTGCTACTACAAACATTACTTTTCTAATAGTAATAGTCAAGACTAAAATATCTATAACATTCTCATTTTGAATTTGGAGCATATAATATGTGAATTTCTTATGTTTTAAGTATGTATTATCTCATTCAAACACATGTGAAAAATTGAAAAAAATCATGTTAAAAAAATGGGGAGGGGGACATTTTTGCGTCCCAGCTGAGTTTGTGTGGGTGAGGATGTTTCATGTCATTCTCAGAAATGTAAAAAAATTGGGGTCTGGCTCTGGAGGTAAGGGTGGGGGGTGGAGGAAGGGGGATGTGGAGGGAGGTTGGGAGAGGGTGTTCGAGGGAGGGGAGGGGTAGGAGGGGGTTGGTACTTGGGGTTCTTGAGCGGGGACATGGAACCCAACCATCAGAATAAATTATGTGTCCAGTATGCATTTCAAATCATCGTGGAAATGCATATTCTCAAGATGATACCGTAAATAATGCCCCGAAACAGGTCACTGTTAGCACCCATAAAAATCCAATTGATAAATCAAATGTGCAAATAACGTTTTAAGATACAGTACCTCTTAACATGAATTGGCCTGTGTCTGCTTGGAATGATAGCCCGCTCTTATGGTGAAAAATAAAAATCCTTACATCCATAAACATATTACATCTATACAAAAAAACATCATTAAATAAAACATGGAATGGTAGGCCGCGTGTATGGTAAACAATAAAAATTTTTATATCCATAAACATAAAACATCCATACAAGAAAAACATCACTAAACAAAACATGGAATGATAGCCCGCTTGTATGATGAACAATAAAAAAAGCCTTACATTCATAAACAAAAAAGATCCATAAAAACACATTAAATTAAACATGGAATGGTAGCCCGTTTGTATGATGAACAATAAAAATCCTTACATCCATAAACATAAAACATCCATACAAAAAAACAACATTAAATAAAACATGGAACGATAGCCTGCTTTTATGGTGAACAATGAAAATCCTCACATCCATAAACATAAGACATTCATACAAAAAAAAACATTAAATAAAATATGCAATGATAGCCCGATTGTATGTTGAAAAATAAAATCCTTACATCCATGAACAAAAAACATCCATAAAAAAAAATTAAATAAAACATGGAATGATAGCCTGCTTGTATGATGGGAGTACTGACCGCTTCCTTAGATTGACACAGTAAGGGGGTACTGCCCCGTCGGAATGCAAGGAGACTGCCCTGTTTGAATGATGAAAAATGTGTCATGTCATAAGGTGGGATATGTGTCTTGTCGGAAGGTGGGATATGTATCTACCTGTCTTGTACTTTTGTACAATGAAAAGTAATAAATTTGGGTTTGGGTTTCAAGAAATATGAACATTACCGTTTAATATACATATGGTTTCATTAATAATATTTGATTTTTAAATAAAATAGCGTTTTAGCATTCGGAAATATGAGCACTCCCTTCTGCAATACAAACCGATTTTATTGATAATATTCCATTTTTTAATAAATTTGGGTTTTAATTTGAAGAAATATGAACATCCACGTTCAAAATACATATGATTTTATTAATAATATTTTTTAAATAAAGTTGGGTTTTAGTTTTCAGAAATATGAACATCCAGAAATAAGGACAATTTCGTTTAAAATATTTCTGATATTATTGATAATATTTTTTTTAATAAAGTTGGGTTTTACTGTTCAAAAATATGAACATCACTGTTTAAAACACATGTGATTTTATTAATAATATTTGATTTCTTAATAAATTTGGGTTATAGTTTTCGGAAATAGGAACATCCACGTTTATTTACATATAATGTTATTAATAATATTTGATTTCTTAATAAAATTGGGTTTTGGTTTTAAGAAATATGAAAATATGAACATCACCGTTTTAAATATATTTGATTTTATTAATTATATTTGATTTTTCAATAAAGTTGAGTTTTAGTTTTCGGAAATATGAACATCTCCGTTTGAAATACATGTGATTTTATTAATAACATTTGATTTTATAATAAAGTTGGGTTTAGTTTCAAGAAATACGAACATTCACGTTTAAAATACATCTAATTTTATTAATAATATTTTTTAAAATAAAGTTGGGTATTAGTTTTCAGAAATATAAAAATCTACGTTTAAAATACAACTGATTTTATCAATAACACTTGGTTTCTTAATAAAGTTGGGTTTTAATTTCACGAAATAAGAACATCCACGTTAAAAATACATCCGATTTTATTGATATTGTTTTTTTTAATGAAGTTGGGTTTTAGTTTTCGTAACTAAGAACATCCACGTTTAAAATACACGTGATTTTATTAATAATATTTTTTAAAATAAAGTTGGGTTTGAGTGTTCAGAAATAAAGACATTCACTTTAGAAATACATCTGATTTTATGAATAATATTTGATTTTTCAAAAAAGTTTGGTTTTGGTTTTCAGGAATATGAATATCACCGTTTAAAGTACATCGGGTTTAATTAATATCATTTGATTTTTTAATAAAGTTGGGTTTTAGTTTAAAAGATAAAATTTTTAGTTCCACGTTTAAAACACACGTGATTTTATTAATAATATTTTTCTTTAATAAAATATTATCCGATTCTATTGATAATATTTTTTTAATAAAGTTGGGATTTAGTTTTCATAAATAAGAACATCCACGTTTAAAATACAAGTGATTTTTTAAATAATATTTTTTTTTAATAAAGTTGAATCTTAGAGTTCAGAAATTAGGACATTCACGTTAAAAATACATCTGATTTTATGAGCAATATTTGATTTTTCAAAGATGTTTGGTTTTGTTTTTCAGAAATATGAATGTCACCGTTTAAAACACATCGGGTTTAATTAATAATATTTGATTTTTAAATAAAGTTGGGTGTTAGTTTCAAGAAATACAAACATCCACGTTTAAAATACATCTGATTTTATCAATAATATTTTTTTAATAAAGTTGGGTCTTAGTTTACAGAATTACGAACATCACCGTTTAAAATACATGCGATTTGGTTTAGAATATTTGATTTTTTAATAAAGTTGGGTTTTAGTTTTCAGAAATATGAGCATCCCCGTTTAAAATACATCTGATTTTATTAATAACTATATTTGATTTTTTAAATAAAGTTGGGTTTTAGTTTTCAGAAATAAGAACACCCTTGTTCAAAATACATCTGATTTTATTAATAAAATTTGATGTGTTAATAAAGTTGGGTTTTAATTTCAAGAAATAGGAACATCCAAGTTTAAAATAAATGTGATTTTAATAAAAATATTTTATTTTTTAATAAAGTGGGGTTTTAGTTTTCAGAAATAAGAATAACCACGTTTAAAAAACAGATGATTTTATTAATTATATTTGATTATTTAAATAAAGTTGGGTTTTAGTTTTCATAAATAAGAACAACCACGTTTAAAATACGCATGATATTCTTAATAATATTTGTCTTTAATAAAGTTGGGTTTTAGTGTTGAGAAATAAGGACATTCACTAAAAATACATCTGATTTTATTAATTATATTTGATTTTTCAAAGAAGTTTGGTTTCTCTTTTCAGAAATATGAATATCGCCGTTTAAAATGCATCGGGTTTAATTAATAACATTTGATTTCTTAATAAAGTTGGGTTTTAGTTTCGAGAAATATGAACATCCACGTTTAAAATACATCTGATTTCATTAATAATATTTGATTTTTTTAATAAAGTTGGGTTTTAGTTTTCAGAAATAAGAACACCCATCTTGAAAATACATGTGATTTTCGATAATAATATTTGATTTTTTTAATGAAGTTGGGTTTAAGTTTTCAGAAATACGAACATCCACATTTAAAACACATCTGACTTCATTAATAATATTTTTTTATTTACTAATTACATTTGATTTTTTTAATAAAGTTGGGTTTTAGTTTTCGGAATTAGGAACATCAGCGTTAAAAATATATCTGATTTTATTAATAATATTTGTATTTTAACATAGTGGGGTATTAGTTTTCAGAAATAAGAACATCTACGTTTAAAATACATATGATTTTATTAAGAATATTTCTTTTTACTAAAGTTGGGTTTTAGTCTTCAGAAATAAGGACATTCACGTTAAAAATACATCTGATTTCATTAATAATATTTGATTTTTCAAAGAAGTTGAGTTTTGGTTTTCAGAAATATGAACATCACCGTTTAAAATACAAGTGGTTTTATTAATAACACTTGATATTTTAATAAAGTTGGATAATAGTTTTCAGAAATAAGGACATTCACGTTTAAAATACATATGATATTATTAATTATATTTTTATAAATAAAGCTGGGTTTTAGTTTACAGAAATAGGAACATCACTGTTTAAAATGCATGTGATTTTATTAATAATATTCGATTTTTTAAATAAATTTGGGTTATTGTTTTCGGAAATCGGAACATCCACGTTTTAAATACATCAAATTTTATTAATAATATTTGATTTCTTAAATAAATTTGGGTTTTAGTTTTCAGAAATAAGAACACCCACGTTTAAAATACATCTGATTTTATTAATAATATTTGATTTCTTAATAAAGTTCGGTTTTGGTTTTACGAAATATGAACATCACCTTTTTAAATACATCTGGTTTTATTAATTATATTTGATTTTTTAGTAAAGTTGGGTTTTAGTTATCAGAAATATGAACATCCTCGTTTAAAATACATCTGATTTTATTAATATTATTTGTTTTTTTTAAAGTTGGGTTTTAGTTTTCAGAAACATGAACATCCATGTTAAAAATACTTCTGATTGTATTAATAATAATTTTTTTTTACAAATTTGAGTATTATTTTTCATAAATAAGAACATCCATGTTTAAAATACACGTGACTTTTCTCGGATACATGGGATAAAATTGACAAAATCTACGTATCAGAGTGAATAAATGCTTTATCAACATCCTTGAAATGCATTATCGACATCATTTGTTGGCTATATCGGATAAAATTGACAAAATCTAACTATCAGATGGATTAAATTCTATATCAACATCTCTTTCTCGAATACTTGGGATAAACTTGACAAAATCTAAGCATCAGAGTTATTAAATTCTATATCAACATCCCTTTCTCAGATACAAGGGATAAAATTGACACAATCTAAGTATCAGAGTGACTAAATGCCTTATCAATATCTCTTAAATGCATTGTCAACATCACATGTAAGATACATCGGATTAAATTGACAAAATCTAAGAACCAGAAACAATAATTTTGTTTTCAACCTTTTTGTCAAATACATCAGATAACAGTCATAAAATCCAAGTTCTATTCATTTTGACTTCATGCGTCGTTACATTGAATTTAGGTTAGACCGGTTATAGATGGCACTACACCTGCTCAGACACACAGTCATAGTGAGAGAGATATTAAAAAAGTTGAGTTAATTTAAGTTCCCTTAGAGTGGCCCGACATGCATTGGAATAAGCAAACACCCGCCCAGACACACAGACAAAAAGAGCGAGAGAGATAAAACACATACAAATATGTAGATTTAGACACAAAAACCGAGAAAGACATGGAGTGTACACCGCGACGGCGCATACATAGTGAGAGAGACATGCAAAGTCTTAGTCACTCTGTTACTTAGATTTTGTCAATTTTATCCGACATATCCAATAAAGGATGTTGTTAAAGCTTTTATTCATTCTGAAATTTAGATTTTGCCAATTTTATTCGATGTATCTGAAAAAGGATGTTGATACAAAAAAATTTTTACACTCTGATACTTATATTTTATCAATTTTTTTCGATGTATCTGGCAAAGGATGTTGTTAAAAAATTTTTTCACTCTGATACTTAGATTTTGTTAATTTTATCCGACATATCCGAAAAAAGGATGTTGATAATGAATTTATTCATTCTGAAATTTAGATTTTGTCAATTCTATCCGATGTATCTGCCAAGGATGTTGATAAGAAAATTTATTCACTCTAACACTTAGAATTTGTCAATTTTATCCAATGTATCTGAGAAAAGGATGTTTATATAGAATTTGGTCACTCTGATACTTAGATTTTGTCAATTTTATCCGACATATCCGATATAAGATGTTGCTAAAGTATTTATTCATTCTGATATTTCGATTTTGTAAATTTTATTCGATGTATCTGACAAAGGATGTTGATAAAAAAAAATTTATTCACTCTGACACTTATATTTTATAAACTTTATTCGATGTATCTGGCAAAAGATGTTGATAAAAAATCATTCACTCTGATACTTAGATTTTGTCAATTTTATCCGACATATCCGACAAAGGATTTTGATAAAAAAATTTAATCACATTGACACTTAGATTCTGTCAATTTTATCCTATGTATCCGAGAAAAGGATGTTGATATAGAATTTAGTCACTCTGATACATAGATTTTGTCAATTTTATCTGACATATCCGATAAAGGATGTTGTTAAAGCATTTATCCATTCTGAAATTTGGATTTTGTCAATTTTATTTGATGTATCTGACAAAAGATGTTGATAGAAAAAATTTTATTCACCCTGACACTTATATTTTATCAATTTTATTCGATGCATCTGGCAAAGGATGTTGTTAAAAAAATTGTTCACTCTGATACTTATATTTTGTCAATTTTATCCAACATATCCGACAAAAGGATGTTGATAATGAATTTATTCATTCTGAAATTTAGATTTTGTCAATTTTATCCGATGTATCAACCAAAGGATGTTGATAAAAAAATGTATTCACTCTTCCACTTAGAATTTGTCAATTTTATCCTATGTATCCCAGAAAAGGATGTTGATATGGAATATAGTCACTCTGATACTTAGATTTTGTCAATTTTATCCAACATATCCGATAAATGATGTTGTTAAAGCATTTATTCATTCTGAAATATAGATTTTGTCAATTTTATCCTATATATCTGGCAACAGATGTTGATAAAAAAATTATTCGGTCTAACACTTAGAATTTGTCATTTTTTTCCTATGTATCCGAGAAAAGGATATTGATAAAAAAAATTATTCACTCTGACACTTATGTCATCATTTGATGTATATGACCAAGCTAGTGGATAAAAAAATTATTCAATCTGACACTTAAATTTTGGCAATTTTTTCCGACGTCTCAGGCAAAATATGTTGATAAAAAAAAATTATTCAGTCCAAAACTCAGATTTTTTCAGTCTTATCAGATGTATCCGAGAATGAATGTTAATGTAAAATTTCATCATTCCGGTGCTTATATTTTCTGAGATTGCTGTATTGTCTGCCTAGGATGCGACTTCAATCGATAATGAATGTTAATAAAGAATTTGTTCAATTTTTTCATAATTTCCTGAATTAAATTTCTGTACTGTGTATCCAAGAGGGGAATTTAAGAAAGAGTTTGTTACTTACTTACTTACTTATTTACAATTTTTTCATTATGACATATCAAACAATGGATGTTGATAAAGAATTTATTCATTCTGATTCCTATATTTTGTCAATATTATCCCATGTGTCTGACAATAGATGTATGCAAATGCCTTTTTTTTACATCTCTAATGTTTTAATAGACATTCTAAATGTTTGATATGCTAGCATACTCTAAAAATAATGAACACTAAACAAAGTAATGCATAATATATTTTCAATGAAATAATGCTATGTAGAATATTAATACAAAAATATTTTATGATACATTATTAATATCTATGATCAACTTTGGACATTTTGAATCTGTTCCATAAGAAAGTTCACCATGCTCTCTTTTGATATTGTAGCTATTGTCTTCTCTTAGTTAGTAATCAGTAGAATAATCATTATTCCATTTTGAGTCTTACACAACTTTTACTGGCGTGTCATCGACAAGCTCAATATGCTTTTCGTCTTTGGTATTATTTGGTTCATTGACTGTTTAATCAATTGCAGTAACGTTTGCTGGTACTTTGTTTTTCATCGATTCATCTTTATATTGCATAGCGATATTTTCTGCCATTGCCCTTTTTATTTTTCTGGCGATAACGCTTAACTGTCTATTATCACATTATTTTTACACAGGTAACAGTTTCAGCACGTAGACAAGATATGGTTTATGATATTAGTAGAAGAGTAGGCCTTTCTTTTTTGATATTCCGTTGAATGCTAATATCCGAAAGCTGACTATAGGATTTATCAGTAGGTAATGTGTCACCTGCAACAGTAGCAAGGAGTTGTCCTCTATCATCAACGATTATTTTTATGTTAATAATAATCTTTGCATTATCTTTGCGGGCAATCATCTCTGGAGATCTCAATCTTGCATATCCACCAACATAACAGTTGAATTTTTTCTGTACTCCAAAGAAATTTAGTTCCTTAATGTCATGACAATGTATGCATACATTTCCAATAGTGCTACCACTTGTACTTATTTTATAGTTTAATTACATCTTCTTGTCGGCATTCAATGCTACAATAACATTGTCATGTGAACAAACTTTATTAAAATGCTCCATCATCACTTTTTTTTAAAGATATGACTTATGTGTTTATCGTTCCACTGCGTAAGAAATACTGATTTAATACATGCAATAAACTAGATAGTGTCGATAACCCACCGTAATTTACCACTGAGAAAGCCGCATCGTGTCTCTGAGCAAGCATAGAGTACAATTGTTAGAGCCGTAAGCATATTTTATGTCATTTTAAGATACGTAAAAAAAAGTTGAATAATTTCGAAGTCCAAACAAAAAAATTTTATCCCTTAAAACACAAAAGTGCTACTACAAACATTATTTTTCTAATAGTAAAGGTCACGACTAACATGTCTATACCATTCTCATTTTTTAGTTTGGAAAATATTAAATGTGATCTTTTTTATTTTAAGTCTCATCTCATTCGGACATGTAACAAAAATTTGTTGAAGTTGAAAAAAATTATTTTGTTAAAAAAATTATAAAAATGAGTAAAAAAAAATTCAAAAAAAATTTCAAAAAAGGGGGGGGGGGGGAAGTTGGAGGGAGGGGTGCCCTTCGAGTTTGGGGATAGGGGACCTTTGGGGGGTTGAGGTCTCTGCTGGTTAGGGTCGTTGGTGCTTATGATCCTTGAAGGTTCGTACTCGCATACACCTTACTTCTTGATTTGCAAGGATTTCTAAGGTTTGTTCTGAATTTAATTATTAAAATTCTTTTCTTGCTATCTATATCTCTCTTAATATCAACTTTTTATTATACTATAGCGTTAAACTCTATTTTAAAATGTCAACACTGTTCAAACGCCACTTGTGTATTATACAGAGTACATCGAAGAAGTAAAGCTAGGTCAAGTAACAAGACCTTTTTATCATCGTTAACCATTTCCATAGATTGATATTGTACCAAATCAATAATAAATATGCTATGAGTTAACATGCTCTTCAGGGTTACCTTATTTGCTAATCACTTTAACCCTTTTTCTCCATCTTCATACGATCCAATCACTAATTAGAATCATTCACGCTCCTATTATTCAAACATTAATTAATATCGTTCATAGAGTCGAACTCGCGAATCCCTTATCCATTTTGGCAAATAGATTTATTTTTTTGGTATATGATTCAACAGCATATGCCATCAATTCTAGACATGTTGCAGTCATAATCAAAATCGATGATATGCCTTAAAGCTAGAGGTTATCAAACTCTTTGACAGGTTCTACTCACTCTCTTTGAAAAGGTGTAGAGCATCAAGCAAATAGTATGGTCCTAGGGCATTAAGCAAATAGCATGGTAATTCCTATGGCAGTAAGCAAAGTATAAGTTAGCACTCTACTAGCAGGCTTGTATAAAAAAAAAATTGCCTCTAGCTTTATCCGAAAAAAAACTGCCTTCCGTGGGAGTTACCGTAAAAATTAAGGAAACAGTCTCAATTGCTTTGCCTTTCCTTTTTTCGCTCTTATGCCATAGGTTCGGAAAAGGCCTGATATCTGAAGAAAGCGGAAACGGTATGTGCGATGTTAAAAAAGCAGCCGTTTGGGAATCTTCCACTTTTCTAAACCTATAACTTGACGAAAGCCGAACCTCTGTTGAAATTCACGCTTTGACTAAAGTATATTCTTTAGCCGAATTCTTCAGCTCGCTGCTTGCAGTAAATACTTTAGTCCAAGTCGGAGTAACGCTCCGGCTATGACAATGCAAAACTTTGCTCGATCAAGTATATTTACAAAATCAAAAAATGCAACAAAATTTTAAAACAGATCAGTGAACACTCAAGGCAACAAGAAGAACCGTCGTGGTTTCATCTTCGCAAAGTCGTCAACAAGCTGGTCAAAATCCAAGTTTATAACTAAATCCTTCTCTGCAAAGATCAAAAGCAGGTGACTAAGACGATCGTCTCCTGTGGTCGAGCGCAGATAGTTCTTCACTATTTCCATCCCAGCAAACAAGCGTTAATTGCTGGCTGTCGTGACAGGAAGTGTGGCAGCAATATGAAGAACTTTGATAATTTCTGAATAGGCCACTGGAAGTTTCTCGATATTATCGATGACGTCCATGAAGTTCTTCGACTTTGCCTCCTCCTCGATCAAAAACCGCTTGGCAATACGAGCTTGGGCCTCAAGAAGAATCTGGTCAATGTCCATTTCAGAATAAAGTTCAGAGAATTGCTTACCCGTACTTGGCAGAGCTGGGGTTCAGAGCTTCGAGTGTACTGAGCACTGGAAGGTTATCTGTAAACCGTCTGTCGAATTCCGCAATCAGACGATGTTCAGTCTCCAGGTATTCTCTTTTCAGTTCTTCCGCTAGAGTTGGAGCTCTATTGTCAGATTCAACAAAGTTTTTTCCTAAGGTCGAAGTGGTCATGAATTCTTTCAGGTGTTTCATAATTTTTTGGGTTCTTTTAGGTCATCCCTTCTGACCCGCAGAGGAGGATCCGGTCGCTGGTCCATTCACGTCAGGTACTTCAATTTCAAGACCTTCAGCAAACTCTTTTGCCTTATCCAAAAAGCGATGCAAATGAAGTGTCAGAGCGTAGTTCAGCCATTTCCGTCCTTGTTGCTTGAATCAAGGTGCGGGACCTAGATATTACCAGATCAACTGCCTGAAGCTACTCAGAAAGAGAGTTTGTCGTCCTCAGAATTGCTTCCATATAGAGAAACTGGGATATAACTGTGAAAGATTCCATTTTTATCTGGAGCCCAGCTGCTTCTGCTCGAGCTTCACTATCAGCTCCCTCGCTGACTGCAGACAGTACAGCCAGAACACATTCATATCCGAGTCTTATCTTTGATATTGATCGATACCAGTATGACCATCTTGTCGCAGCACTCCTTTCTAATTCCAGGACTGGCAGTTGAGCAGCCTTTTGGGACTTGACAAAAAGCTGATGTCTGGTGTTGCTGTTGGAAATGAACGTGTACAGATTTTGGACTAACGACAAAAATGAGCCAATAGCCCCAACACCTTCAACGCAGTTTGCAATGACCAAATTTAGTCTATGCGCATGGCAATGAATGTATATTGCTTATGGATCTTTCGCTCTCTGTCGCGCTTGAACACCAGAGAAGGGCCCGCTGATCACGCTTGCTCCGTCGTAGTACTGAGCAACACAATAGTTCCAGTCGAGACCAAGTTTCACCACAGTGTCGTGAATGAAGCTGGCTAAACTCTCAGCATGCAGGCTTTTCATATGGTAGCATCCTATTGGTCTTTCTCGTACTTTTCCCTCGTCGAAGTACCTCAGAAGAATGGCAAGCTGTTCTTTCTTTGAATTATCTTTTATTTCGTCGAAAGGAACAGCAAAGTATTTGGCACGCTTAACTTCTTGCGCTATTGTAGACCGAAGCCTAGATCCAATAGTTGAAATTAGATCGTTCTGGTATTCGTGGGACATATAATGGCCGTATTGTCTTTGTAGTCTGTTGAAAAGCGTGGGAGAATGCTCGGCGAGAAGATTGCAAGTTTCGACGAAATGTCCTTTGTTTGCCAAAGATTCAGTATGTCATTATGTCCAGGCACATAGAAATATGTCCTTTGGACATAAAATATGTCCAGTTGGCAACCCTGTGCAAGACCCAGTTGCACTATTAATATCACTAGTATCTAAGTTAATCTAGATATAAATGTAGCAGTTTCAAAATTTTGACTAATTGCTAATTGTAATTTTGTTCCTGTGTATTTTGTCAAATAAAAAAAAGGCCTCTTTGGGAGAACGCTTGGGTCACCCCGAAAAATTATGGTGGTCAATGGCCCACCCCTGCCCCCCCCCCAAATGGCGACCCTGTCATGGGGTATTTAAGTTTCTTATGGAAGGGCTGGTTGTTCAACTTCAGAAGAGGATCAGTCTTTCTCCCTGAAAAAGACTATGTCAAGCAGTGTCGTGAATGAAGCTGGCTAAACTCTCAGCATCCAGGCTTTTCATATTGTAGCATCCTATTGGTCTTTCTCGTACTTTTCCCTCGTCGAAGTACCTCAGAAGAATGGCGAGCTGTTCTTTCTTTGAATTATCTTTTATTTCGTCGAAAGGAACAGCAAAGTATTTGGCACGCTTAACTTCTTGCGCTATTGTAGACCGAAGCCTAGATCCAATAACTGAAATTAGATCGTTCTGGTATTCGTGGGACGTATAGTGGCCGTATCGTCTGTGTAGCTTGTTGAAAAGCGTGGGAGAATACTCGGCGAGAAGATTGCAAGTTTCGACGAAATGTCCTTTGTTTGCCAAAGATCCAGTATGTCATTATGTCCAGGCACATAGAAATATGTCCTTTGGACATAAAATATGTCCAGTTGGCAACCCTGTGCACGAGACCAGTTGTACTATTAATATCACTATTATCTAAGTTAATCTACATATAAATGTAGTAGTTTCAAAATTTTGACTAATTGCTAATTGTAATTTTGTTCCTGTATATTTTGTAAAAGAAAAAAAGGCCTTTTTGGAAGGAAGCTTGGGTCCCCCAGAAAAATTAGGGTGGATAATGGCCCCCCTGCCCCCCCCCCCAAATGGCGCCCCTGCCATGGGGTATTTAAGTTAGTGACGAAGACCACACTGCCTTTCCATAACAAACAAAAAAAGTACAAAGAACAATAGGGAAATCTTTTTGCAAGACAGTGGAGATAATTTGAATGAATATTTCGGCCCTATGTCAAAGGGCCGTCCTCAGCAAGACAAAAATATATGAAAAAAAAAGACTCACAACAACATTCAACCAATGAAACCAAAAATTAAAATTTTTTCAAAGCAGTCCTAGCATCCTTACTTCAGCGAAGTTCAACCGGGACTGATAAAAAGTAAGGTAAAACAAGGTGATTCAATGAGAAGAAAGAAAAATAATTTAAAAGCACGTTCTTATTGCTAATCCAGCTTTTTTGGCCGCTAACCTCAAAGGTCACAAAAAGACCTTTGAGGTTAGCTGCCAAAAAAGCTGGATTAGCAATAAGACCGTGTTTTTAAATTATTTTTCTTTCTTCTCATTGAATCACCTTGTTTTACCTTACTTTTTATCAGTCCTGGTTGAACTTCGCTGAAGTAAGGATGCTAGGACTGCTTTGAGAAATTTTTAATTTTTGGTTTTATTGGTTGAATGTTGTTGTGAGTCTTTTTTCCTTCATATATTTTTGTCTTGCTGATGACGGCCCTTTGACATAGGGCCGAAATATTCATTCAAATTATCTCCACTGTCTTGCAAAAAGATTTCCCTATTGTTCTTCGTACTTTTTTTGTTTGGTATATAAGTTTCTTATGGAAGGGCTGGCTGTTCAACTTCAGAAGAGGATCAGTCTTTCTTCCTGAAAAAGACTATGTCAATACAAAACGAACAGCTGAGTTTGACTTATTTTAATTTCTGTTTGTTTTGGGTTTCATTTTTTTATTGATACTGGTTTGTGGTAGTTTTATGCTTGGTAGATTATTTGATTCTATTTTTTTTTAATTTTTGGTTTAATGGAGTTCTTTACTTTGTTTTGGAAAACTTAATTTGTGCAAAAAGTTTTTTGATTAATTTCTATAATAGAGCAAGTAAATGGTTTTGAAGAAGTATTTTAAATTTTAAGTAATTTTGATCAGAAAATGCAATTTTGTTCTATGTTTGCATCGTTTTTGAAACCTATTTTGGAGAAGAGAACACTTAAATAATATTGTCTAGCTAAAGGTTATAGTATACTAAAAAGTTGATACTAAGAGAGATGTAGATGGCAAGAAAAGAATTTTAATAATGGATAGCTTTACTTCTTCTATGTGTTCTGTATAATGCACAAGGGGCGTTTGAACAGTGTTGTCACTTTAAAATAGAGTCTAACGTTATATTATACTAAAACGTTGATATTAAGAGAGATGTAGATGGCAAGAAAAGAATTTTAATAATGAAGTTCAGAACAAACCTTAGAAATCCTTGTAAATCAAGTAGTAAGGTGCATGTGAGTACTAACAATCAAGGATAATAAGCACAAACGACCCTAACCACCAGAGACCTCAACCCCCCAAAGGTTCCCTATCCCCAAACTCGAAGGGCGCCCCCTCCAACTTTTTGGCCCCCTCTCCCATTTATTTTTTGAATTTTTTTTGGAATTTTTTTAACTTTTTTTTATTATTTTTTTTAAATTGTTTGTGACTCAGAATGGAATGACTAATTTTCTACTGATTACGAACTAAGAGAAGACAATAACTACAATATCAAGAGAGAATATGGTGAACTATTTTATGGAACGGATTCAAAATGTGCATCCTTTGTCGGATATGCTGAATAAAATTGATAAAATCTAAGTATCAGATTGAATAAATGCTTTATCAACATCATTTGTCGGATATGACGGATAAAATTGACAAAATCTAAGTATTAGAGTGATTGAATGCTTTATCAGTATCCTTTGTCAGATATCTCAGATAAAATCTAAGTATCAGAGGGATTAAATTCTATATCAACATCCCTTTCTCGGATGCATGGGATAAAATTGATATAATCTAAGTATCAGAGTGAATAAATGCTATATCAACATCCTCTAAATGCATTATCAACACCATTTGTCAAGTATATCGGATAAAAATGACAAAATCTAAGTATCAGATTGATTAAATTCTATATCAACAACCCTTTCTCGAATACATGGGATAAAATTGACAAAATCTAAGTATCGGATTGACTAAATTCTATATCAACAATCCTTTCTTGTATACATGGGATAAAATTGAAAAAATCTAAGCGTCAGAGTGAATAAATTGTTTTATATCAACATCTATTGTCAGATAAATCGAATATAATTGACAAAATATAAGTATCAGAGTGATTAAATGCTTTATCAGCCTCCTTTGTCAAATATATCGGATAAAAGTGACAAAATCTAAGTACCAGAGTGAATAAATGCATTATCAACATCATTTGTTGAATATGTCAGTTAAAATTGACATGTCAGATAAAATTGACAAAATTTAAGTGTCAGGATGAATAATTTAAACAAGTTTTAAATACTTATGAATAATTTTTGTATTTCTCTGATGTTTTATTTTACTCATTTTTTAGTTTTCACACACAAAAACAAAACTGTCAAAAACAACTCAACATCTTTTGTCAGATACATCGAATATCATTGACAAAATCTAAGTGTTAGAATGAATAATTTTTTATCAACTTCCTCTGTCAGATACATCGGATAAAATTGACAAAATCTAAGTATCAGACTGAATAAATGCTTTATCAACATCATTTGTCGGATATGTCGGATAAAATTTTTTTATCAAGGAAATATCTGAATGCGTTTAAGGTATAGTATGAACGGCATGTCAAAAACAAGAAAATACTATCAGAATGAATAAATTCTTTATCAATATCCATTGTTGGATATGTCATCATGAAAAAATTGTAAGTAAGTAAGTAAGTAACAAACTCTTTCTTGAATTCACCTCTTGGATACACAATACAGAAATTTAATTCAGGAAATTATGAAAAAAATGAACAAATTGTATATTAACACTCATTATCGATTGAAGTCACTTCCTAGACAGACAATACAGCAATTTCACAAAATCAAAGTATAAGAGTGATTAAATTCTATATCAACATCCATTTCTCGGATACATAGGACAAAGTTGACAAAATCAAAGTGTTAGAGTGAATAATTTTTTTTTATCAACATCCTTTGTCAGATAGATGGGACAAAATTGACAGAATCTAAGTGTCAGAGTGAATAAATTTTTTTATCAACATCATTTGACAGATACATCAAATAAAATTTATAAAATCTAAATTTCAGAATGAATAAATGCTTTAACAACATCCTTTATCGGATATGTCGGATAAAATTGACAAAATCTAAGTATCAGAGTGACTAAATTCTATATCAACTTCCTTTTCTCGGATACATAGGATAAAATTGACAAATTCTAAGTGTTAGAGTGAATAATTTTTTTTGTCAACATCCTTTGCTAGATACATCGGATAAAATTGACAAAACCTAAGTATCAGAGTGAATAAATTCATTAAAAACATTCTTTGTCGGGTATATCGGATAAAATTGACAAAATCTATGTATCAGAGTGAATAATTTGTTTTTTAACAACATGCTTTGCCAGATACATCGAATAAATTTAATAAAATATAAGTGTCAGAGTGAATAAATTTTTTTTTATCAACATCCTTTGTCAGATACATCAAATAAAATTGACAAATTCTAAATTTCAGAATGAATAAATGCTTTAACAACATCCTCTATCGGATATATCGGATAAAATTGACAAAATCTAAGCATCAGAGTGACTAAATTCTATATCCACATCCTTTTCTCGGATACATAGCATAAAATTGACAGAATCTAATTGTCAGAGTGAATAATTTTTTTAATCGACATCCTTTGTCAGATACATCAAATAAAATTGACAAAACCCAAATTTCAGAATGAATAAGTTCATTATCAAAATCCTTTTTCGGATATGTCAGATAAAATTGACAAAATCTAAGCATCAGAGTGAATAATTTCTTATCAACATCCTTTGCCAGATACATCGAATAAAATTGATAAAATATAAGTTTCAGAGTGAATAATTATTTTTTATCAACATTCGTTGTCAGATACATCAAATTAAATTAAAAAAATCTAAATTTCAGAATGAATAAATTCCTTATCAACATCCTTTAAGGGATATGTCGGATAAAATTGACAAAATCTAAGTATCAGAGTGACTAAATTCTATATCAACATCCTTTTTCCGGATACATAGGATAAAATTGACAAATTCTAAGTGTTAAAATGAATAATTTTTTTATCAACATCCTTTGCCAGATACATTAGATAAAATTGAAAAAATCTAAATTTCACAATGAATAAATTCATTATCAACATCCTTTGTCGGATATTTCAGATAAAATTGACAAAATCTAAGTATCAGAGTGAATATTTTTTTTTATCAGCATCCTTTGCCAGATACATCAAATAAAATTGATAAAATATGAGTGTCAGAGTGAATAAATTTTTTTATCAATATCCTTTGTCAGATACATCAAATAAAATTTGATACGTGCGCGCACGTAACCTAGTCTAAATTAACCTTAAAAATAAAATAAAGCTATGTCGACTTTGCATGTCTCTCTCACTATGCATGCGCCATCGCGGGGTACACTCCATGTCTTTCTCGGTTTTTGTGTCTAAATCTACGTATTTGTATGTGTTTCTATCTCTCTCACTCTTTTTGCCTGTGGGTCTGGGCGGGTATTTGCTTATTCCAATGCATGTCTGGCCACTCTATTTGAACCTAAATTAACTCAACTTTTTGAATAACTCTCTCACTATAACTGTGTGTCTGAGCGGGTGTACTGCCATCTATAACCGGTCTAACCTAAATTCACCGTAACGAGGCATGAAGTCAAAATAAATAGAACTTGGATTTTATGACTGTTATCTGATGTATCCGATAAAAACTTTAAAAACGAAATTATTCTTTCTGGTTCTTAGATTTTGTGCATTTCATCCGATATATGTGACATGTGATCTTGATAAAGCATTTAAGGGGTATTGATAAAGTATTTATTCACTCTTATACTTACATTTTGTCAATTTTATCCCATGTATCTGAGAAATGGATGTTGATATAGAATTTAATAACTCTTATGCTTAGATTTTGTCAAGTTTATCCCAAGTATTCGAGAAAGGGATGTTGATATAGAATTTAATCAATCTGATACTTAGATTTTGTCAATTTTATCCAATATAGCCGACAAATGATGTTGATAATGCATTTCAAGGATGTTGATAAAGCATTTATTCACTTTGATACTTAGATTTTGTCGATTTTATCCCATGTATCCTAGAAAGGGATGTTGATATGGAATTTAATCACTCTTATACTTAGATTCTTTCAGTTTTTCCGAAATATCCGACAAAGGATGTTGATAATGAATTTATTCACTTTCATACTTAGATTTTGTCAATTTTATCCCATGTATCTGAGAAAGGGATTTTGATATAGAATTTAATAACTCTTATGCTTAGATTTTGTCAAGTTTACACCAAGTATTCGAGAAAGGGATGCTGACATCAAATTAAATCAACCTGATACTTATATTTTGTCAATTTTATCCAATATAGCCTACAAAAGATGTTGATAATGCATTTAAAGGATGTTGATAATCTATTTATTCACTATTATACTTGTACTTTGTCAATTTTATCAAATGTATCCTAGAAAGAGATGTTGATATGGAATTTAATCAGTCTTATACTTAGATTCTGTCAGTTTTATCCGACATATCCGACAAAGGATGTTGATAATGAATTTATTCACTCTCATACTTAGATTTTGTCAATTTTATCCCATGTATCCGAGAAAGGGATGTTGATATAGAATTTAATAAATCTGATACTTAGATTTTGTCAATTTTATCCAATATATCCGACAAATGATGTTGTTAAAGCATTCATTCATTCTGTTTTTTAGATTTTGTCAATTTTATTCAACATATCCGACAAAGGATCCTGAAAAAGCATTTATTCCTTCTGATATTTAGATTTTGATAATTATAATTGTTGTAAGTGATAAAAGATGTTGATAAAAATAAATTATTCACTCTGATACTTAGAATTTGTCAATTTTATCCCATGTACCAGAGAAGAGGGATATTGATATAGAATTCAATCAATCTGATACTTATATTTCGTCAATTTTATCCGATATATCCGACAAATGATGTTGATAATGCATTTAAAGGATGTTGATAAAGCATTTATTCACTCTGATTCTTAGATTTTGCCAATTTTATCCCATGTATCCGAAAAAATGATGTTGATATGGAATTTAATCACTCTGATACTTAGATTTTGTCAATTTTATCCGATATATCTGACAATGGATGTTGATAAAGAATTTATTCACTTTGACACTTAGATTTTGTCAAATTTATCCGATGTAACTGGCAAAGGATGCTGATAAAAAAATATTCACTCTAACACTTAGATTTTGTCAATTTTAATCTATGTATCCAAGAAAAGGTTGTTGATGTAAAATTTAGTCACTCTGATACTTAGATTTTGTCAGTTTTATTCGAAGTATCCGACAAAGGATGTTGATAATGAATTTATTCATTCTGGAATTTAGATTTTGTCAATTTTATCCGATGTATCTGGCAAAGTATGTTGATAAAAAAATCATTCACTCTAACACTTAGAATTTGTCAATTTTATCCTATGTATCCGAGAAAAGGATGTTGATATAGAATTTCGTCACTCTGATACTAAGATTTTGTCAGTTTTATCCGACATATCCGATAAAGGATGTTGTTAAAGCATTTATTCATTCTGAAATTTAGATTTTGTCAATTTTATTTGATGTATCTGACAAAGGATGTTGATAAAAAAAAAAATTATTCACTCTGACACTTATGTTTTATCAATTTTATTCGATGTATCTGGCAAAGGATGTTGATAAAAAAAACTATTCACTCTTATACTTAGATTTTGTCAATTTTATCCGACACATCCGATGCTAGTGATATATCCTAAAGTTAGTGTGAAGAAAAATAATAAGTAACTTTTATATGATTTGTAGCCTATAGCTATCATGTCCAGGCATTAGATGGGCTTATAAAAAATTGAGACTGCAATAAGTACGATATTGGGAACATGGATGGCTGCATGATTGGTGGGAGGGGTGGAAGTTAACCTGTGACTACATAGTAATTATAAGGTAACAAATGGAAAGGAAAGCATAGCAGAAACAAACAATAAAACACCTGTGTTTTCCACAGGGGGGGAGGTATTTTCAAATTGCATTTACCACAGGGGTAATTTTTGCGGCGGGTATTTTCAGCGCCAGAGTATTTTCTGCGGGGGGTATTTTTGTGAGGGGGAGGGGTATTTTTCGGTTCCGGTACTTGTTGAGAATCCAGTAAACATGCGATAAGTGAAGTTTCGGTAATGCTAATAAAATAAAACAAAGTGTAATCAAAATATAATAGTTTAGAAGCAAATTTGGGCTATATATTTTCGCATTGTAGGGGGAAGTGGTGGGTGGGGTAAAGCATAGCATATATTAAATACATAACCTAACCTAAACTAGAGATCTTTTTTTTCCCTTCAACCCCAAAAACTAGAGTTTAAACATTTTTCACGGAGTAAGCAATACCTCACAAGGCAGCGGAAACCTGTTTTTCATTAAGATTTCATTAGATTTTTTATACGGTTCTTTGTGTGTTTACTGGATTCTTAACAAGTACCCTGATGTTTTTCCGCGGGGGGATTTTCGAGAGGGGGGGGTGAACACCTAAAACATTAGAATCAGTATGAAAAACCAATTTAATTTAGTTCTTGTTTGTTTTCAGTTTTAATGCTGCCTCATACTTTTAGGTTGAATTTTGATTGTTTAACTTACCTATATAGAAACCGCAAACAATATTTGTTTTTAATTATTATTAATGAATTACTAAGATTGATGAAATAATGAAAAACTGCTACTGGTATTGACAGTTCACTTTTTTTCTTAGACAATTTTGAAGTTTTTGCCGCAATATCAGTAATAAGTGTTTTCAGTTATGGTTTCCAATCCCATGCTCTGGCTGTAAAACCTAATTTGTAAAAGGCTTGATTTACTACGCGGATCCAAGCCCTACTTGAGCCTGAAAATGAAAACCAGTTTTAGCTTCAAACTTTTGCAACGAAATTACATTTTGTTTTTTCCCGAAAATTCCCCGAATTTTGATGACTTGTCCCCAAAAACTCCCCGAATTTTTAAAACTTGTCCCCGAATTTTAAGATTCGACAGTGGAAGCCCTGGTTGCATTGCATACATACTAAGCCAATCAGGGTTCCAGCTTCGACAAAAAGTTACTAAAAAGTTACGGAAAAGTTACTAAAAGTAAGTTTTTCCGTTCCAGCTGATGTTATTTAATAGCTGGAACGACAAAAAGTTACTTTTACAGTTAACTTTTGTTAAAGATATATAAAGTTACTATAAAATTACAAAAAAGTTACTTTTACAGTAACTTTTGTTAAAGATAGTTACCGAGCATCTTTAGTAAGTAACTTAACATCATTATCATCATACACCAAATTCTATAGGCCTAATGGATAAGATAAATTATAAAGATTTTGACCCTTTGTGCAGGGAAGACAATGGAACTGTGATTTTTCAAAGAAGCAGTGATGGTAAATAATCCCATTTTGACATTAAAATAATTCGTGGTAAAAAAAATGATTAGCCTATTAAATTTCAAGAATGTGTTTTCTGTGTGTTTCTAGTGTTTTCTGCTAGGCCTTCCTACAAAAGCTTGATTATTCAAATTTTTTGAGGGGTTAGGTCTTCAGGTTTTGTTCTAGGGAGCTTCTAAGTAAATTTATGCAAATATTGAGCTGTGGCTATTCAAGGATTGTGGCTGGCTAGCCTAATTTGGTGAATTGTTGGTGAATATTAAGCAGTTCATATTATTAACCTACAAATAAAGTCAATATGCCGCTAGATGCCATTTGTTATGCTACTTCTGAGCATAATAATTGATTTTCTTGTAAATTTTGTTTTAATCCTTTTTTGGAACCCTCAAAATGATAATTGATTTCTGTGATTTTTGGTTTAAGAAGAATTAAAACATTGGCTTCAAACTTACTTTTCAGTATAAATCCATTTTGTTAAAGTTATACAATTGGCAAGCAATGATTTCTTCATTTCCATCTACCATGTTTCTTCTGACAGCTTTGATATTTTTTTACATATAGGTGAAACAGCATTTTTTAATTGGCCTAATATAATAAGAAAAAACATGGCAGATTTTTTTTTATTTTTTTTTTATTCAACTTGATCAATGTTTTTGAACAAATCAATGTTTTTAAATTATACAAATTTTAAAAAATTTATCTTTAATGAAACAGTAAGTTTTAAACAAATGTTATAAACTATTTTTATTTCAAATAAACATAGAATGAAATTATTTTTTTCAAGGGTCATAAAAGAGCTCAAAATTGAATTTTGCAAGAAAGTCAGTTATTGTATTCAGAAAGAGTATAAAAATGTATCCTACTGTGTCAGAGACAACCTTGCAAATGAAAACAGATGTCAATAAGCATCACAAGAAATGTATTTTGTAGCAGGACTTAGCATTGAAAAAAAAACACTGCACTTGAATTGCTTCAAAAGATCATTGAAAAATATTAATTAGTTATTTTAGTTTTTTCTTACTGAACATAAATAAGAAATCAACTTAAATAGATTAACCTTTTCAATATTATCTGAACAGGGAATAGTAAACAATCTCAGCATAGGAATTTTATTTGAGTTTATTTTTTATTACATACCCAGGACAGCAAAAATAAAATCTTACTGTTACTGCTAAAGTAAAAAAGGAAATCAAAAACAAAATTGTAATGTTACTGTTAAAGTAACAAGGTAAGTGAGAACAAAATCTCACTGTTACTGTACTATTACTGAAATGTACTGCTACTATTAAAGTACCAAGGAAAGCAAAATCAAAATCTTACTGTTAATGATAGTTTGCTGTTACTCTTAAAGTAACAAGGACAGTGAGAACAAAATCTTACTGCTACTGTTAGAGTACTGTTTAAGTAACAAGGACAATGAAAACAAAATCTCACTGTTGCTGCACTGTCACAATCAAAGTACTAAGGACAGCAAAAACAAACCCATATCTAGTTCCCAGAGTGAGAAACCCATTGTTTATACAGTATCTCATATAAGTACCAGGTAATGCCTATCTGATTGTTGCACTACAGTTCTTGCTTGGGTTTTCTGCACTCTAAACAAGTATCAGTTATCTTAATATTCCACTTAATGGACAGCATAATTGTTTTAAATATTTTTTTTGTTTTAAGACATTTTAGTGGAATTCTAAGCCAACCATGGACATATTGCTGTCACAAATGGTTTTGCTCATATGGTCTGGTAGAAAACATATGAATTTTCTTTTTTATTATTTCAAGACTAGAATATCACAAAGCTAAACATTCACAGTGTTTGATTGTATCTTAAGTAAATACAATCCCTGATGGAGTTTTGTTGATACCTGTCTTAAAATTAATTTATCTAAATGAAATATATTGTTTATGGGACAGTAGTGAAAATGGCAGCAACTGTGATTTGATTTGTTATTTTTTCAATGTTTTCTTTTTTTCAAATAATTGTTGTTCTCTGGTCACATTGGTGGTCCTGGCAAAGTGGTTGACACTCTGGATTACGAACCCTTTGTCCAAGGGGCACATGTTTCATTCCTGACACTGCTAATTTGTTTGGTTTTGGATATGAATCAGTAATGTGACTCTGTAAGATCAGCCAGAGTTGGCCTAGATTTAAATGGGTACACAGAGACATCTGGGGAAGATAAGCAAAAAGCGCATGCTAAAGCATGGGATGTCTGTCTTCTTGCTTCCTGTTTCACTTCCTGGCTAAAGGAGCACAAAATGGAGATCAGTACTGCCAGTTTGGACCTTGAAAATCTAGTGCCACTATACTAACATATTGGACTTCAGTAAAGCTATGAAGTATTGAGAAGCACTTTCTCCTGTTTTGCCAACTTTTTTGGCAAGAAAAATCTTTAATCACCTTAAAATATTTTTTGGGCTCTTTACCAGTGGTTGTCCTTTCTAATGCACTTAAGGATGATAGAAATATATTGTGATCACTAAAAATTCTGAAAATCTTACCTATTTTACCAGCTCAAGATTGTTCCAAAAGATGTAAGAAAATATTGTAGGCCTACTGACTTAGCTACAAAAACCTTCTTTTAAATCCAATAAATGAAAGCAGATTTGAAGAAATACAAGTAAGATGGTCCTTCCTATTGCCTGAATTGTCAATATATGGACATGAATGTGGGTCATGAAAGATGGTGAATGTAATGAGGGATGAAAGTTTTGCAAGATTTTTAAAATTTAGGACAATTGCTCAGGTTGGCAATTGAGCACAGAAGTAAAATTTTGTGATTTGTTTTTCTTAGTTTCTGTTATGCTTAAGTTATGTCAAGTATTTTAAAGTTAATTTTTGTTTTCTTTTTTCATGACCCCAGGGCTTTAATGCAATAAGACCTACCTATGTACATTCATTTTCATAGGCAGCACGCCAGTGCTGCCTAAGTAAAGAATGATGTGGGTACATTTTTTTTTTTTTTTTTTTTTTTTTTTGGTTCTCCATACCTGGGCACTTTGTATCAAAGGAGTTGTTGTAGAAACTTCAAAAAGGTTTCATTGGATTGGAAATTGGAGTGGCTAGTACCCTTTTTAATAGTCAAAATTGACTGGAGGGCAACTAGCCCCCCTCCCCACACCCAACAGTCCCCCAAACACCACCAATCAAAATTTTGAGATAACCATTTTTTTAAGTGTAGTTGATTTACAGATAGAAAATATGTTTTTAGGAGGACACTCCCCCACAGCCCTCCAGGCAAGGGTTTTAAATGATGCCCTGGGGGCATATAAGGTTTTTAAAGAAGGCGTTGTTGTAGAAATTTACAAAAAAGCTCATTCAATTGGAAATTCAAAGGGCTAGTGCCCTTTTTAATAGTCAAAAGTGAACACATCCAATCGTTCACATCATCAAACCCATCATTCCCCCAAACACATCCAATAAAAATTTTGAGATAGCCATTTTGTTCAGCATAGTTGATTTCCAGATAGAAAACATTTTGAGGAGGACACTCCCCCTGTGTTTTATTAAAATCTTTGTCATAGAAACTTGAAAAAGGGCTCATTTTAATTGAAATTCAAAGGGCTAGTACACTTTTAAATATTCGAAAGTAATTTGAGGGCTACTAACCCTCCTAACCTAACATAAACCAGAGACAATACACGCACAGAGAGGACACACAAACAGAGACAACACACAAAGATGATAAACACACATAGACAACATACACACAGACAACACACACAGAGACGTCACAAACACAGAGACAACAAACACTCAAAGACAACACACACAGAGAGTTGACAAACACACAGATAGATAATACACATAGAGATAAGTCTTTTACTGAAATCTTGGTCATAGAAACCTGAAAAGGGCTCATTTGATTTGAAATTCAAAGGGCTAGTACCCTTTTTAATAATCAAAAGTGATTTGAGGGCAACTACCCTTCCCCTTTCATGGCCACCTTTTCCCCAAACATATCCAATCAAAATTTTTAGATAACCAGTTTATTCAATGTAGTTGAAAAATTTGGAAATTAGGTCTTTAAGGATGACAAACCCTCCCTCCACAGCCCTCAGAGCAAAGGACGTAAGTTATGTCCTGGGGACATATAAAGTTTTTATTGAAAATGTTGTCATAGAAAATTCATTTAATGTTTGAAACAAGGCTCATACAACTGAAAATTGAAAGGGCTAGTGCCTTTCTTAATAGTTGAAAGTGATTGGATAGCGACTAACAACCCTCTCACGCCCACCATTTTCCCAAACGCATCCAATCAAAATTTGTGGATATCCATGTGGTTGAACCTAGCTGAAAGTTCTGGAAATTAAGTCTTTTAGGATGATAATTTCCTCAGAACCCTTAGTGCAAGGGTTGTCAGTTATGCCATGGGAAATTAAAGTTTATATCAAAAGTTGTTATAGAAATTTCAAAAAGGGCTCATTTGATTGGAAATTGAAACTCCCCTTTTTAATAGTCAAAATTGAGTGGAGATTAATTAACCCCCCTCTTACGCCACCATTTCCCCAAAAACATTCAATCATAGTTTAGAGATAGCCATTTTGTTCAACATAGTTGAAAGTTCTGGAAATTATGTATATAAGGATGACAAACCCCCAAGAGCAAAGGTTGTAGTTTATGCCCTGGGGGCAAATAAGATTTTATAGATAGAGTTGTCATAAAACTTCAAAAGGGGCTTTTAACAGTCAAAAGTGATTGGAAGGCTTGACATTTTTATATTATAGATCAATGTGGGTATAATGTATTATTATTTTTTGTTGTTGTTGTTTAAACCAGGGCACTTCGTATCAAAGGAGTTGTCGTGGGAACTTCGTAAAGGGCTCATTCAATTGAAAATTGAAATAGTTGATGCCCTTTTTAATAGTCAAAAGTGATTGGAGAGCAACTAGTCCCCCTTCCACTCCCACCCACCCCTTTGGCCGTTATGTTTAAAAACTAAATGTTGCCTTAAGATTAAATCAAAATGCACTGTGACAATTGCTAATTCCCAATAAGTCATCTCAGCAGTATCCCAAGAACAACTGAGGGTATTATGTTCAAACTTATGGGGCTACTTCTGGTCTTAAAATTTAACCAAGTCAAAATACCATAAGTGTATCCAAGCTATCAAAGAAAGTAAACAGATTTTTTTTGCAAATGGTATCAAGTTTTCCATTTCAGGTTAAACTGAGGAGGTATGAAACTAAATTAAACAGTACTATTTGTGTCAAGTTTTATAGATTACTCAGGTCCTCAGTTTTATAGATTACGAGCAAGCGTTCAATTCTGTTGATAGAAGAGCTTTAGTAAAGGTTTTATCCTTGTATGGTATACCAGACAAATACATTAAAGTGATTGGTGCTATGTACAAGAATAACACTGCTACGGTTAAGGTAGGAAATGAGGTTAGCAGCTGGTTTTGTATTAAATCAGGAGTTAAGCAGGGCTGTGTTCTATCTTCCTTTGTATGGATTATTTTGATGGACTTGGTTTTAAGGAGCACAGGAAAGGCAATGGGAGACCACAGAATCAAATGGAGAGGAAAAAGTCTCATGGACTTGGATTATGCTGATGATTTAAGCATCCTAGATGAAAGTGTGAGCAAAATGAATGATGTTTTAGAGGTTTTACGAGTTCAGGGTGCTAGAATTGGTTTGAAAATTAATGTTAGGACGACTAAATCGCTAAGGCTAGGAATAAGTGAAGATGAAAAGGTGACGTTGGGTAATGAAAAGATTGATCAGGTGGGCAGCTTCACTCACCTTGGTAGTATTATTAGTAAAGATGGTGGGAGCAGTGAAGATGTTAAAAATAGAATAGCCAAGGCTCAGGGTGTTTTTTTCACAGTTAAAAAAAGTCTGGAAGAATAGGAAGATAAGTCTGCAAACCAAGATTAGAATATTAAAAGCTACAGTGATGACAGTGGTCAAGTATGGCTCTGAAGCATGAACGCTCCAAAAAGCAGATGAAGATTTGCTAGATGTTTTCCAGAGAAATTGCTTAAGGATTGTTCTGGGTACCCGGCTGACTGACCATATTTCAAACAGTAGGCTATACGAAAAATGTGGTTCAATACCGCTCTCTAGGGCTATAATGAAAGAAAGGTTGAGGTGGTTAGGGCACGTTGTGCGGATGAAGGATGACAGATTGCCAAAGATTGTTCTTTTTGGCCAACCATCTAGGGCTAAATGGAAAGCAGGTCATCCCTGTCTGGGGTGGGAGGACATCATAAAGAAAGATTTAAAGGAAATGGGAACTTCGTGGGCGGGTGTAAGGAGGGAGGCTTTGAATAGATTGGGGTGGAGGAGGATCGTGCGTAGCTGTGTTGGCCTCAGGCGGCTTGGTGCTGTGGTGAGTTGTTAGTAGTAGTAATAGTATTTGTGTCCAGATTTTTAAAAGGTTTAAAAAACGAAAAGATTTAAAGTATTATTTTCTTTTTCATTGAAAAGACTGTCAATATAAAACGAACAGAAATTAATTTAAAAAAACTTTTTCTACAAAAAAAAATTTTTCAAAGAAAAGTAAAGAACTCCATTAAACAAATAAAAAGCAAAAATAAAATCAAATAATCTACCAAGCGTGAAACTACCACAAATCAGTATTGATAAATAAATGAAACCCAAAATGAACAGAAATTACAATAAATAACCCAGTCAAACTCAAAACGAGCAGAAATTAAGTTGAGGTGCAAAACCCCTATGCCTTCCCAAGGCCAGAACAAAATTTGCACTTTACTGAAAAGTGTTTTTACTTTTATAACTTTAATAAATAAAATAATATTAACATTTTGATTACTACATACCAGTATATGTATATTAAACTGACAATGTACATTAATTTGTATTTTTTCAGTAAAGTGCAAATTTTGTTCTGGCCTTGGGAAGACATTGGGGTTTTGCACCCAACCTATGTTATTCTCTGCTCTTTTTGAGTTTAACTGGGTTATTTATTGTAATTTCTGTTTGTTTTGGGTTTCATTTATTTATCGATGCTGATTTGTGGTTATATATGATGCTATATATGCTTGGTAGATTATTTGATTTTATTTTTTTATTTTTTGTTTAATGGAATTCTTTACTTTTCTTTGAAAAAACTTATTTTGTAGAAAGTTTTTTTTAATTGATCTTTAGAAAAACAGGAGTTCTATGTTTCCTGGCTTCAATAAATTTAAAAGTTATTTTGAGACCAGGGATTCCAAAGTAGGTCAAAAACTTGCAAATGGACCTCTGGTATGAATAAGTAATTTGTAAGAAATGTATATCAATTTAAAGATTAAAAAAAAACTTGCAGAAAACAAACAGGACAAATGAATAAACAAATGTACACTTGTACAACCATTTAATGAAGTGTCACAAATATAGGTCACCCTTAAGATTGAAATGAGCAAAGCTACAGTAATGTATCCATTTTCTTTAAACAGACTGAAGGATCAAACCTCCAAGCTTTAACAAATTCAATCTCACCTTTGGGCTCTGTGATTTTCAAATAGCCCTTTGCTTTTCAAAGAGCCTTTGGGACTTTTGTTTGATTTTTTCGATCCAACTAAAAATAGTAGGGACAGCATCAGGTACAAGCGTAAACTTCTGATAAAGAGAATTTGGGTTGGATTGTTGACTATTGAGTTTATTCCAGATAGGAAATATTATTGCTTTATTCTAAGAAGTGGGGTTGTTGATTTGTTGATAATTTACAATATTTGTATTTTAGATAGTGGGGTTATTTGGGTTCAAGTGACCTTGGGAAGGATTATACATATGAATTTCTGAAGTGCTTAGGTAGTCCATCTTTTGCCTTTGTTGTAGCAAGTTGTTCTTGTGCAGTGAAGTGCTAAAATATCCTGTTTCCAACTACATTTGTTAGTGTGGTTTGTTTATACTATGTAAGTGTTTACTTATGCAAGTATTTTATAGTGTTTATATTATGTAATTGTTTACTAGTTTATGCTGAAGAATGTTAGTAGGTGAGAAGTGAATAATATGGGAAGGGTATTGAATGTTTTGAATTCAATTAAAATTTGAAGGTTTAATGAGAAGGGGATAAGCCAAATTTGTGAAATATAATTTCAAAAAGAGGGGGGGGGGAGAAATCTGTAAACTTCTGATAAAGAGAATTTGGGTTGGATTGTTGACCATTGAGTTTATTCCAGATAGGAAACATCATTGCTTTATTCTAAGAAGTGGGGTTGTTGATTTGTTGATAATTTACAATGTTTGTATTTTAGATAGTGGGGTTATTTGGGTTCAAGTGACCTTGGGAAGGATTATACATAATGAATTTCTGAAGCGCTTAGGTAGTCAATCTTTTGCCTTTGTCCTAGCAAGTTGTTCTTGTGCTACTGTATTTTTTCTGTGTGTATTCTCACATTATTCAATAAATACCTTATACCAATGTTTACTGACTATCTTCAAATTTACGTAAACCATTACATCTGCCAATTATAAAAGGGCATATAGAAAGAACTCTTAAACACAGAGGTTTACACAAGTGACCTTCCACTGAGCCTAAATACCCTGGGGAAAATCATGCAGCTCTCTACTATAATTTACACCAAACCATTTATTAACTGAGAGGGAGGCAAAGGGGTGATTACATACAAAATAAAACGTGATCATACTGGTGCTATTATCTACATTTAATTTACTGAAAAGTCAGTAGCTACTCATATCCAGGGGATGGTAACCCTTTGTTGATTGAGAGGGAGGTAGGGAGGAGTGATCATATATAAATAAAACATAATTATAGAGTAAAATTCTACTTTAGCTACTTTTGGCTATCTTGGAAAGGGGTTAGATTAGAAAATTGAAATGTTCAGGGAGGGTCTACAGGCTAAAGTATATCCCAGGAAAACAAATATATTTTAGCTTCACAAATTTGATCAATCTCAATTAATAAGTTTTTAAAGATATGCAAATACATTTACTAAATTTTGGAAAAAGTAATGATAATGCTTAAAATTCTACTCAAATAACAACAACTGCATTTTTCAGAACTAAATCCGGAGAAAAAGAAACTTAAAATTAAGGTAAAATGATGTTTTTTCAAAATTTCAATAGCCTAAGTACAGACCTGTCATGTAGGAAAATTTCAGAACCCTCTAGAGGGAGGAGTGGAGCTAGGTACTTCAAAAAAAAAACTTTGCAGGACATACTTTAGCCTATAGACCAATCCCTGAAAGTTTCATTTTCCTAACCTAACCCCTTTCCAGCAGAGCCAAAAGTAGCCAAGCTAAAGTAGGATTTTACCAAATCTTTATGTCTTGAAGGAATATAATAATAATCTGTGTTTAAAAGTCTTCTAAAACCATATACAAAAATACAACTACTAAAGAAAAATTACACTCCATTTGACATCCTTCCCTTCAATAGCCTACAAAATTTCCTAATGCCACAATATAAAGTGGATACCTAGACCTCATGGACCCACAAAGCAGCCTATCAAGTTTAGCAGTAGAATTCTACTTTAGCTACTGTTAGCTATCTTGGAAAGGGGTTAGGTTAGGGAAATAAAACTTTCAGGGATGTGTCTACAGGGTAAAGTATGTTCTGGGAAGGTATTTGGAAGTACCTATATCTACTCCTCCCTGTAGAGGGTCCTGACCTTTAAACATCTGTCTGCTACAAAAGTGAAACTTAGCAAAATAGATTTTCTGCTTAAATGAAGCACAACAAAATTGGTTTCAGCTTCACAACTTTGCTCAATCCCAATGTTTAAGGTTTTAAATAATTGCAAATAAATTTCCTTAATTAAAAAAAAAAATCATTGGTATGGCCTGAAGTTTTACTTGAATAACAAAAATTGCATTTTCAGAACTAAAGCCATGTAAAAAGAAACCAATGACTTAAAATTAAGGTAAAATAGTGTTTTGTTAAAATTTCAATAGGTAGCCTATAGACCTGTCATGTAGACAAATTTCAGGACCCTCTGGAGGGAGAAGGAGTGGAGGTATGTACTTCAAAATACCTTTTTGGGACACACAATTTTCCTAACAATTTTCCTAACAATTTTACTAACATAACCCCTTTCCAAGATAGCCAAAAGTAGATAAAGTAGAATTTTACCAGTTTAGCCTATATTCAAAATATAAAACTACACCCAACCCAAAAAACCTGCTGATGTAGGCTAACTAAAATATCCTTTGGGGATAAGTTGTGTCAAAAGTTTGTGACTACATCATCAATTCCAAATATTTCCTCTACTGGTCAGTGGGTTTAACTAAAATATTTAATGGAACTTATACACAGAAAGTTATTCTGAATACAATAAATGAGTCTCAAGCTAAAATTTTTCAAATTCTTGGTCCTAATTTTTTCTATCTGAATAAGAACTTAGTTACTTTAAAATCCTTCCAGGTGAATGTAAAATTTAAGTAACTTCTGTTGCTGCTCAAGGGACATGCATATGCTACATCATAAGATCATCAATAGAATAGTCATTTTTATCATCTTGGTTCTTTGATTTGATTTGAAGTAAGCAATAAATTATTTTTCAAGCCTTTCTGAATTTTTTAGTTTTCTTATTCATTGAAACTATCAACAAGCCTTTCATGAAAGTAATTTTGAAAGCACATGACTTAAGACAAGAATTGCAGCTAAACTGTCATGCATCTTTCCTGGTCCCTAGTTTGTGCTTTATATTTGATTGAGAAAGTGTAGCCTTTTCAAGGTTATAAAAGCCTGTATTCAGCAGTTTTATTATATATACATTACTCCAACAAAATTCAAGGCACTTAAAAAAGACATTAAAAATAAAAGAGAAAAATAATTTCAGAAAGTTATGAAAAACTGGAATAATACCAGTTTGAAAATCTATCACAGTGGATACATAACAATCTGCAAGTTTTGTTGACAGAATTTAAAAATGGAGTATGGTTTACAAGTGGTGTTGATAGTATTATATGTTTTATAGCTGACATTAACTTATTTCAGAGAAAATATTATGGATGTGCCTCAAATTCCAAGCATGGTTGAGCCTATCACCATTCCTGAGACTTCTACTGTTAAAAATGGTAAGTTATTCAATAAAAAGTTCGGTAACAAACTAAAAAGAAAGCTGCTTTTCTTTAGTAAACAATTGTCTCTTTTTCCTCTTGCTTCTAAAGTTATCTTCAGTAAAAATAACAAAAAAGAAAGAACATTCAACTGCATGAAACTATGTAATAAAATAGTTATTTTTCTACACTAAAGTCTAATTTATTAGCTATATATTTTGAATTTGGGGAGAAAACAAGTCTTCAAGTTGAAAATTTTTCTCTTACTATTTTCTGTTTGCAGGCTTAAACAATAAGAACAATTAGAAAGCAATAAGAAAAAAGCATTCTTACTAAAGAGTCTATTTTGTGTAGCAGCCACAATGATTATCTATTGATAATAAGGACTAGTTTTATTATAATTATCTATAATAATCTATTATCTATATATCTAATAGATAGCCAACCATAGATATTTCCTGTTTTATTTTCCAGGAAATATTGTCTTTATATTTATTGAAAATAATATTTTCATCACAAGGATTTGTTGCTGATTTTAATCAGTACTTGTTTTTAAATTTAAGCTTATGCCCTATTTAATCTAATGATAGTTTAAATTCAAGTAGCCTGATTTGTATGTTTGTTGCGTCTTAAAATTGCAAGTTTGCCTCTAGGTCATATTTGCTGTCAATTTAGGATCCTGTAAAAAGGAAGTTTTTTTTTTTTGGGGGGGGGGGGGCTGAGGGGGGTTAGAAAAAATAATTCATATAATTGGTAATAATCTTTAAGTTATTTCATTAGATTTGGAAGGGAAAATATTGCAATTATCAGCTATAGTATTTCAATGTTTCTGTCAAGAGGAAGTAGGGTATCTATTTTCTCTTGTGAATATGCATATGTATTCCAAAATCATTTTGCCAGTATTGAATCTGAAACAAAATAAATGAAAGATGCAAAAATTGAAGTAATTGAACAATTTTGTTGTTTGATGCTAAAGGAAACTGGGACTAGCATTCAAAGGAAAAAGCATCATTGCCACCAACTGTTCCTTTCTTTTTTATATTAGATGATTAGCCCACTCATTAGCCTATCAACCGCATAACCTGTGGAAGAATTTTCAGGACTCTTTTTCATCTCTCAATCTAGAAATTTTCTGTTGACTATTTGCCAAAGATAGTTTGATTTCTGTCCTTATAAGGGTCATTATTCATTCTTGTGGCCATTGTGTTGAAAAGGGGGAAGCAGTTGGGCTTGTTGTGTAAGCTTTTCTATTGAATGTCTTTTATATCCCTTTTATGTATACTTTCTTTCAGAAATCGCAGAGGCTTTTCCAACTAACCATGAAGAGTTATTTGATTTTCCAAACCATCTTTTGTCTCTTAAAAGGGAACCATATAAACTTGAACCTGACACCCAGGAACTCGGCTCCACATGTTTGGACAATGAAGGTACATCTCAAGTATTTGGTTTTCGTATTATAAAATATATTGGGTAATATTTTATTGGGAAAAAATAGAACAAATTAGGCTTTTCTATGTCTTCATCATCTGAAGATTTGAAACTGCTGAAGGCAAAACAAAATGAAAAATAACTTGAAACTATGCACTGAATTATATACACCACTTCCTGCAACTTCTGGAATTTGCAAATTTCATTATGAAAAGTTTACTAATTTTGTTTGAAGAACATGTTTCATTTCGAAAATGAAAAATTGAACATTAGAATCTTTTTGTACTGTAGTAGTAAGTATAGTAGTGTAAATATTTTGTACTTATAGATAATTGTATTTCTGACGGATGTAGATGATGGAAAGGCAATGAAAGAAAGGGGTGCAATTTCAAGATTTCGTTTATTTGTAATCAGCAAACATAAAACTATAAAAAATAAAACTTTATCTGATGTATTTTCCCAAAGAAACTAAAAGCGATTTTGTAAAGCCAATATAAAAAAAAAGAAAGTAAAATAAAAAACGAACTGAAATTAATTCCGTATATTTTAAGTATGTCATTTGTAAAACTTGAAAAGCCTTGAGATATTATTTTTGTTGCTATGATTTAGTTTGTGTAATGAAAAATAAGAACACATCGCACAAAAAAACCTTTTCAGTTAAGCACGAATGATACCCTGGCGTTTTGGAGGCCTTTGAGATGTATATATTTCCATAATCATTGGCTTAATACAGTTTTTTAACTTTCTTAAAGTTAAAGAACCGTATGCGCTTATTTGGTTTTGTATTCTTATTATTATTTTCAAAATTTAATTACTGTGCTTTGCAATAAGGTACAGAATAGCTAATCAAGTAACAGTTGAGCTTCATCGAACCCATAATGAAGACTTTGACCAACCATAACTAAATAAAATTATAAATTCTTGTCCAAAATTTTTCTGGAGAATCTCACCTTTTAAGTGACAAACTGTGATTTGTTGCACTGTTGTTTCATTGATCATATGTCTGCTTTCATCTGATGTTCTTTAACTTTCTCTGAAAACTTACCTTTAAAAAATATTGCAAAATATGCTGCAATGGGAAATTGCAAAATTGGATAACTTACATGGAAAAGTCAAGATTATGAAGGGTCAATGCCTAGAATAGGAAACAACTTATTAGCAAAAACAGACCAGATTCAAAACTATTCTTTACCGTGTAAAAAAGGAAGAGACCACTCGGGAAAATCTACTGCCATAATATAGTTTAAATAATCTAATTGAAAGGCAACACTACCTTTATTTCGATTATAAAATATCCAATAAGTGGGGCAAAGCAAGAATTATAACTAAATAAACAAATGTTTTTTTTAATTATACAGAAGCCATACACACAGCCAATACATACAAAAGTATATCGTGTTCCCATTTGAAACTTAGTGCATCCCTTTAAAGTCCTTACCGAGCAGTATAATAAGAAGAATAGAATAATTGCTGAGGCCTAGTAAATCAAAAAAAGAGTACATCAGACCAAACCATGGTGCATAGTAGCCTAAAGTATGAAAACGCTTTTTGAAAAATAACTGTCTAGGTAGAAGGGTTTTATGTGAACTTCAGAAGGTACTTGAAAGCATTTGAAAATCGTTAAAATTAGAACAAATCCTATATTTGATAGCTTGGTTTTGTTTTGATTCCTGCACTCACCAAATCATCACCCTTTCCCCCTTGCATGCGTGTTTTACCCCACTGGTATTCGAGTAGACCCATGCTATGAAAACGGAAAAACACTCACAAAGAGAAAAATAGCAACGGATCTTATTAAATAGAAAAAAAACGCCGCAACCTAATTCCTTTTTCTTTGATATAAATGTGAGATTCTAGTGCAACGGTACCGGTAACACTGTGAATATAAGTGTTTTCTAGCAGTTTTAGAATTAAATGGTAAACTCAAAGTCATTAAATGGTAAACTCAAAAGATGATTGTGAATTTATAGAGCTGCACAGCCTTTTTTTTAATCAGCCAAAGGTAGAAGTGTTGATAATTTGCAACTATGCCTTTCTAGTCCCCAAAGGCTAATTCTCGGTAAGTATAAAAAGGTTAGCTCTAGTCATTTCTATTTCCAAAAATTAATTAGCTATCATTGGGATGTGGAACTTTGTGAATAAATTACTAAATCAGGAAATTGGTTATCTATTAATAAAATTACCTTTTATTAATTATCACCTTCTTATCACGGTTCTATCAAATTATATTTCATAGCTTTATCAAATCAAAATTTGGATATAGCCATTTTGTTCAGCGTAGTTGATTTCAGATAGAAAATATCTTTCTGAGGAGGCCACTCCCCCACAACCCTTGGGGCACGGGTTTTAAGTTATGCCCTGGGGACATATAAGGTTTTTATAGAAGACGTTAAAGTAGAAACTTCAAAAAAGGCTATTTCGATTTGAAATTGAAACGACTACTGCCCGGTTTAATAGTCGAAAGTGATTGGAGGGTAACTAGCCCCCCCCCCCCCCCGCGCCAATCATTCCCCAAAACACATCCAATCAAAATTTTGGGATAGCCATTTTGTTCAGCGTAGTTGATTTTCAAATAGAAAATATGCTTTTGAGAAGGACACTCCCCTACCACCTTCGGGGCAAGGGTTTCAAGTTATGCCCTGGGGGTATATAAGGTTTTTAAAGAAGGTTTTGTCGTAAAAACTTCAAGAAAGACTCATTCGATTGAAAATTCAAAGGGCTAGTACCGTTTTTAATAGTCGAAAGTGATTGGAGGGCAACTAGCCCCCCCCCCTCCTACGCCCATCATTAACCGAAACACATCCAATCAAAATTTTCAGATAGCCATTTTGTTCAGCGTAGTTGATTTCCTGATAGAAAATATGTTTTTGAGGAGGACACTCCCCCACAACCCCCGGGACAATGGTTTTAAGTTATGCCCTGGGGGTATATAAGGTTTTTGTAGAAGGTGTTGTCGTAGTAACTTCAAAAAAGGCTCATTCGATTGGAAACTCAAAGGGCTAGTGCCCTTTTTAATAGTCGAAAGTGATTGGAGGGCAACTAGCCCCCTCCCACTACGCTCATCACTCCCCCAAACCCATCCAATCAAAATTTTGAGATGGCCATTTTGTTCAGCGTAGTTGATTTCCTGATAGAAAATATCTTTTGGAGGAGGCCACTCCCCCACAACCCTTGGGGCAAGGGTTTTAAGTTATGCCCTAAGTAAATATAAGGTTTTTATAGAAGTCGTTAAAGTAGAAACTAAAAAAAAGGCTCTTTCGATTTCAAATTGAAACGACTACTGCCCGGGTTAATAGTCGAAAGTGATTGGAGGGGCACTAGCCCCCCCGAGCCCATCATTCCCTCAAACACATCCAATCAAAATGTGAGATTGCCATTTTGTTCAGCGTAGTTGATTTTCAAATAGAAAATATGCTTTTGAAAAGGACACTCCCCTACCACCTTCGGGGCAAGGGTTTTAAGTTATGCCCTGGGGGTATATAAGGTTTTTAAAGAAGGCGTTGTCGTAAAAACTTAAAGAAAGGCTCATTCGATTGGAAATTCAAATGGATAGTGCCTTTTTTAATAGTCGAAAGTGATTGGAGGTCAACTAGCCCCCCCCCCACGCCCATCATTCCCCCAAACACATCCAATCAAAATTTTGAGATAGCCATTTTGTTCAGCGTAGTTGATTTCCAGATAGAAAATATATTTTTGAGGAGGACACTCCCCCACAACCCTCGGGGCAAGGGTTATAAGCTATGCCCTGGGGGCATAAGATTTATCATAGAAGGCGCTCTCTTAGAAACTTGAAAAAGCTCATTTGATTGGAAATTGAAAAGGCTAGTTTTTAATAGTTGAAAGTGATTGGACGGTAACTAACCTTCCTCTCATGCCCACCTTTTCCCCAAACACATCCAATCAAAATTTTGAGATAGCTATTTTGTTCAACATTGTTTAAAGTTCTGGAAATTCAGTCTTTGAGGGTGACAACCCCCTCACAACCCTCAGGACAAGGTTCGTAAGTTATGCCCTGGGGGTATATACAGTTTTCATAGAAAATGTTGTCGTAGAAACTTCAAAAAGGGCTCATTCAATTAGAAATTGAAATGGATTGTGCCCTTTTTAATATTCGAAAGTAATCTAAGACAACTGACACTCCTTCCACGCCCACCATTTCCCCAAACGCATCGAATCAAAATTTTGAAATAGCCATTTTGTTCCACGCACTTAAAGTTCAGGAAATCATACCTTTGAGCAGGACACTCCCCTCACAGTCTTCAGAGCAAGGGTTATATCTTATGAGAGGGTTATACCTTGGCATATAATTTTTTATTTAAATCTTTATTATTATTATTTTATTACCGATTATTAAACATACAAAATGTTGTAAATGGAGTACAAGAAAAGAAAAAAAAGTGACTTCAAATAACAACAAAATATCCGAAGAAAACTCAACTACAGAAAAACAAGATTAAGAACATTCCTACGACAAACAAAAAAAAACAAATTTAAGTTATTGCAATATATAATGAAGAGAGGCTTGTTTCAAACGCCTTGGCAAATTGAACACGGTGATTCAGTACAGCTATAAGCGGGTCGGCTATACCATACTTCAGAGATATATTCGAATTCCTCATCCAAACTGGAAGACGAAGCAGATACTTGCCATATCTGTAAAAAATAGACCCAATATTGCGGCGATCAGACGAAGTAAATATTTTCCAAAACGGAGATAGGGCTAGCACATGTGGCAAAGCCAAAGCATTATATACCCTTGCAAGTAGAAAACGGTTAAAGTGGCACTTCATTGAAACGAGAATTCCATAAGCTCTGCGTGTCTTTACAGCGAACAATGAAACAAGGCAATCGCGGGTTTCTTTAAGATCGCTACAAATTGGAAGGCCGAGGTACATAATCTTAGACGAAGACTTAATCGTATAAATACCAAAAATAACATCAACTGGTACACTATCCTTAACGCGGCTATTAAATACGAGAACTTCACTCTTCTGGGGATTGAATGAAAAACCTATGTTACCATACTCCTTACTCAAAACACGGAAAGTCTCTTCGATGCCTATAAGTGTTCTACTCGCGTTCAAAATGTCGTCGGCATAATCGATCAGCGAAACATTGAGACCTCTAAAGATACATTTAGACTGAACCGGTTCTTGCGATGAAATAATACTATTATTGAAAAGCGGTTGTGAAGTAAGTGCTCCTTGGCGTCTTCCCTTCTCTACGGGTATAAGACTAGAAGATAGGCTTAAAGCATTAACACAAGGTACATTTACACGCACTTTTAAATTACTATACATATTCCTCAGCGCGCTAGACTTATCCACGCCATGTTTTCGGGCCGACAACAATATCTGAGGGTGCACACCGGAGTCAAACAAGCGGTTGACATCGTGACCGGCAAAATACAACGTCTCATTTGAATCATCGGCGTCAATCAACAAATTAGCAATCAAATAATGCTCGTGTTCTCTACTCATTTTCTTCTTGAAACCAAATTGGTTATCCGGCGTGTTACATATGGCACTAAGCCTATTTACAACAAGCAATTCAAATAACTTGCACAGTATAGGTGCAACAGTTATTGGGCGTTAAGAAGAACACTGTCCCCCATCTTTTTCCTTCTTTAATACAGGAGTAATTGCCCCCGTGCAGAATAGGTCTGGAACAACCCCAGCATTAAAAATCATTTGGTACAGGAGACAAAGGTGCTCGACAAGGTTCTGACTTCCCGCTTGCAGATGCAATCCACACAGGTTATCTATCCCCCTCGACAACTTCTTCTTCAGTTTTGAGAGTGCCTCACTGTCTGACAAATTATAAACAATAAAACCAACTTCCTGTTCACATTCCGCAAGACTCGCATCAAGCTCAATAGAAAATTTATTTTCCAGATCTGTATTAGGCGATGAAAACTCATGCGTAAAATATTTAACACACTCACTCTCGATGGGCAGAACATCAATTGATTCTTTACGTTTCTTCTTTTTTAGGAATTTCTACGTGCGATCGGGTTTTTGCTTTATATATTTACTATCACATTCAATAATCAATGCACGATGTATAGCGAGGGTTTTTGCGAATCTTCGCTTAGCATATAATCGGATGTAGTTCAGTATACCATGCCTTGGTCGGTCATTATATATCCACATTCTTAACCAGAATTTTCGAAAAAAAGGGGAAATACCCCCTAAAAGTCACAGAACCTTAATGAAAATCACACCATCAGATTCAGCGTATCAGAGAATTCTACTGTAGAGGTTTCAAGCTCTTATCTGCAAAAATGTGGAATTTTGTATTTTTTGCCAGAAGAAAGATCAAGGATGCGTGTTTATTTGTTTATTTGTTGTTGTTTTTTCCAGGGTTGATCGTATCGACCCAGTGGTCCTAGAATATCGCGGGAGGGCTCATTCTAACGGAAATTAAAAGTTCTAATGCCCTTTTAAAGTGACAAAAAATAGATGGCAACTAGGCCCCCTCCCACGCCCATTTTTTTCCCAAAGTCACCTGATCAAAATTTTGAAATATCTATTTTGTTCAGAATGGTTGAAAAAACATAATAACTATGTCTTTGAGGATCACTTAATCCCCCACAGTCCCCGGGGGAAGGGCTGCAAGCTATGAACTTTGCCCAATGTTTACATATAGTATTGGTTATTATGGGAAGTATGCAGACGTTTCCAGGGAGGATTTTTTTCTGGTAGTGGGAGGGGGGGTGGATCGAGGGTTACTGGGGAGAATATTTCCATGGAGAAAGTTTTCATGGGGGAATGGATATTTCTATGAAGGGGGCGCCGGATTTCCCAGCATTATTTAAAAAAAAAATGATCACAAATTAAACAAAAAAAAACAAGTTTTGAACTGAAAAACTTTTCAACTGAAGACTTTTCAACATCAAAACTTAAAACGAACAGAAACTATTACGTAAATGATTGGGTTTGCCCCCTAGTCAACACCTCCCTCTTTACGCTAAAGTTTGTTTTAGTACTTTCATAAGAGCTATTTATTCTAATTAAAGGCCTTTATTTTCAAACGTTCATTATTAAAGAACTGGAAAAAAATTCGAACTTTAGCGTAAAGAGCGAGGTATTGACTAGGGGGGGGGCAAACCCCCTAATATACGTAGTAAAAATATACGAATATAGAAGTTCTTTACGTAAGTTAATTCGTAAGTTACGTATAATTATTACTAATGAAAAAGTTCGTAAATAAAATTAAACAACTTTCGAGAAAGCAATTTAGCCAAAAAAAAGAAAATTAATATGCAAATTTTTTTTAATTATTTATGTACGGTGAGCCAAAATCAAAACTTGCATTAATTTTAAAATGTTCAGAAATTAAATAAAAAAAACAAGTTTTTTTAACTGAAAGTAAGGAGCGACATTAAATCTTAAAACAACCCCTTTCATATATGAAATAATTTCTGCTTGTTTTAAGTTTTAATATCGCTCCTTATTTCAGTTAAAAAAAAAAATTTCAAACCGTCGCAATCCCCTTCTAGGTCTGCAGAATTAATTAGTCATATTTCTTGTGATACTAGAATTAATTTTATCTTTTGTTAAATATTATATTTACCTGCATGTTTCTTTATTCCTCCAAAAACAAATTGCAGCTAACATACGACATATTGGTCGGTATTAAACTTTCCATGAATGAAGAATGAAACATTAAAATGCTTTGTTCACGAAATGAAATTCATGAACAAATTATACAATCTCTGTAATAGAATATAATACAAAGCCAAAATGATGATAATAGTAGACTTAGCTCAGATTTAAAATGAATTCTAACCTAAGACATAATTAGATTTGACTTTTTCAAGAGGAAGATTATTTTGTCCTCGTTGCATGTAACCAATTTTTTCTAATTTCGGAATTTTTTTTTTTTTTAGAAAACTTAATGCTTTTTGAAAACTACAAGTGTGACAAAATGAAACCACATTTTTATCTAAAAGGCTATTCGTTACATACCTTATAACTTATTGAATATTTTGCAAATTTGAATCTTATAGAAAATTCCACAAAACTAGAAGAATTGTTGAAGAGTAACAACGCTTGGCGCTTTTTCTTAGAAATAAAACTAATTTTTTAAAAGCGAAAAAAAAAAAATACAAAAGCTTTGAAGTCTATTTTGCTGAATCTTGATAGTTTGAATGTATGTGATTAAGCAATCATTAAAATCAGTGGACTTTTAGGGGTATGTCTACCCTTTTCTAAAATTTAGACAACAGCTTTTGGTGGACAATATTAAAATTAAGGAATGTTATATATTTAGAACTATAATAAAAAAGACAAATCCTTTTGTGTATATATTGTTATCAAAATGTCTTTTTTAGAATTTCTCTTGCTAAACTATTGCAAAACTACAATTGCAAAACTATTTGTAACAAGGGATTACAACAATTCAAAAACCTTTAAAAATAAAACCAAAAGTTCGAAGCTTAGTTGAAATCCTTGTTAGAAAGTGGACATGCTCTAATAATCAAATATCTTTGAATAGACTGTTGGATGAAAAAACATTTAATTGAGAAGAGATAAAGAAAAATCTGGTAATTGCAACAGTCAAGAAACACACTGAGAAATTTCACCGTAGTAGCTTGCAGTTTGACATTGTTCCCACAATTCAGGATGATTGTCTCCTGAGCGTCACACGTACGATAAGGGGTTCTGAAATGTACGGTGGCAGTCTTCTGACTGTTTAGAGCCATACCATTTGACCAGCACCACTCCTTAACTTTACTAAGAAAACCTCGAGCTATGAAAGTGGCAGATGTAGGTTCACTGCAGCAATAAAAAGTTACTGTCATCAGCAAAAAAGATAGAGTGCACATGGGGATGAAGACCATCAACAAGATCGTTAACATAAATTAAAAACAAAGGTGGCCAAAGCATAGAATCCTGTGGGACCCGTTTCGACGTAAGGAAAGTAGAGGAAGGCTTACCATTAACTGAAACATGCTGAGATATCCCTGAGAGGTAATACATTAGCCATTCTAATTGGACTCTCCATACTCCAAATAAAAATAGTTTAGTCAGAAGAACAGTGGTCGACCATATCAAATACCTTTTAAAGTAAAAAAATAGACCCAAAAAACACAACCCCTTGTCCAGATTAGCTTTTACGAACTCTGTGGCATCTGAAAATGGATACAAAATGGAGAAATAGGGACGAAAACCCTACTGCTGGTTATTTATGAGAGAATTTACAGCAGTCGTGTTAGTGCTAAATACAAATGAAGAGGATGTACGATACATTACTTTTTCAACAACTTTAGAGACGACGAGAAGAAGAGAAATAGGAAAATCTAATTTGAGACGAATTGCATTTTTTATACAAAGCTACAACATCGGCAACTTTAATTAAATAAGGAAAAATACCAGAAGAAAGAGAAAGATTAGTTATGTTTACGATGGAGCTAGAGACAAACGGACAAATTTTTTTTTGTGACATTATTACTCTAATCAAAAGCATCAACCGAACGGCTACTTGGAAGCTGAGAAATAATACTAGAAATTTCATTATCACTGTAAGGTTGCCCCTTACTTACAGGGCTAATAAATTTAGTAGCGTGATACAAACTGAGGCTTGGGTAAGAAATCGGTTAAAAATAGGAACTTTTTTCATAATTATGAACCCAGTGGGAGGCCTGTCAATCTTGTGGGAGGCCCATTGTGATAAGGGTGCCACTGAGCAAAATCTCGGGGGAGGCACAATGTGACAAGGGAGCCACTGAGCAAAATCGTGGGGGGGGGGCAATTTGACAAAGGTGCCAATAATTGACCCAAATTGACAAATTTATTCTAAAAAAGATTGAAAAAAGATAAAAAGACGAAAAAGGGCGTCAAAAAATATTGGGGGGGGGGGTGTCCCCTGCTTCCCCTGGATTCACCAGTGGCGTTCATAATGTTGATACAGATCCTATGTATTTACAGATCAAGTATATTTGTATCTAAGAAATACATCTAAGTATATCTCTATATTTCTTTATTCCAGAATAACCATTATAAGTATTGTCATTTGCTAAACCAAAGGAAACACTCGAAGTAGATGTAAAAAAACATGGCAGATTTGAGTTAAACTTGTCTAATTACAAGAGTTTTTATTGTTGTCTTGGAAAGGATGGTTTAATTCTAGGTCAGTATTGATAGCAGTCTCCTAATTAACTTAAAAAGAAAAGCTCATGTTATTTTTAATATTTGTATTTTTGTGTGTGTTTTAATAGTTTCTTCTGTGTTTTTCAGCTTTGCATTTTTGAGTGCGTTTTAATAGTTTCTTCTGTTCTTCTAGAACACATGCGTTCTGTTACTCATATAGGGAACAACCCGGATAGCTGCAAAATTTCTAAAGCAAGGTTTGCCTCTAGTTCTTACAGAAGAGTGCATCAACATACACAGCATGGTAATACCAAACAAACGTATGTATGTTTATAAAAAAGTTCCGTTGTCGGTTTTGCTCCGATATTTAGTTGTTTCTTTTTTTCTCTCTCAGTCTTTATTTATTCACTGCTCAAAGTTTAACTACCGTGCAGCGGAAAATAATAGTGACGTGATATAGAAGAAGTATTGTACCCATTGGGCATATATTACCTTCAAAGAATTAAAAATTAAAACAAACAAAGGCGATGAAGAACTCCCAATGATAAAAGAAAAACACATAGACATAAATTTGTGAAGTCTTTGATAAATTTATGGATATATTAGTATGGTCCTTAAACAATCCAGACTGTTTGTCTTATTCAACGTGAACAAGGCACAACGGTGTAATAGGGACGGCCCTAATGTACGTATTACGACCTGCACAAACACACTAATCTAGGCAAGTGTATGAGTTATCTTCTTATGTTGATTTCTCGGTTAATTGTGATATAATCCACATAATTTGGCCTTCTGGCTAAACCGAAACTTCAGGATTTTTCTTTAAAAAAATGTCAATGTAATAGGATGCCATTTTCTACAATTAACAGGCTACAGCTACTAACTACTACTAGCAGGCCCCCTAAGATGGTAAATAAGTTTTTTACTTGAGTGAATTTAGCTAAGTAGAATGAGTACAGGGAGTAAAAAAAGGTAAGGTAAAGGATACGGCACTAAACCTTTTAAAGTCCAAGCCGGTGATGTTGATCTCTGTTTCAAGGCCCACAGCGAGGAAGTGGAATGGGAGGCTGGGAGACAGCTATCCTTTGCTTTCCCACACCCTCCTGCTTAACTTCTCCAGATTTCTCCAGGTGCCCATCTAGAGGGGTAAGCTCTATATAAGCTTTGGCTGAGCTTACAGTCATGCCACTGACCCCCATCCCAAACCACCACGTCAAGAATTGAAACTCCACCCTTTGGACACAGGATTCCAAATCTAGCGCGCTAACCACTCAGCTAGGATGGCTCAAGCTAGTAAAGGGAGTAAAATGGGAGGAACTGAATTTTCGACAAATAAAATACAGGTATGTTGAATATTTGTAATTTCGGAGCTACCGTGGAAAGGATGTCCCATGATGGAAGGCATCCTGCAAAATGACCAAGCCGAATTGTTTGTGGTTTTACTTCAAACCAGGTGAGACCTTTATACTAAAATCCTGAAAAAGAAAAAGGGGGCAAGGAGTTGTTGGACCCTTTTATTTTTAAGTACAGCCCCAATTGTGCATGTAAAAATGAAAATAAGTAAAAATATTACCATTAATAAAAAATTATTATTCACAAATTTATATTACACATAAATGATATGATTTATATAATATAATTATAATACCCTTCAAATATCTCTTGTATTTTTTCTTGACTTAGTCATCTCACGTTATTGATCGTTAAGAGTCTCTTGTAGGATGATTCAACATCCTATAGAAGTGCTGAAAAATCTCACTTGTTAAGTGACTAGCCATAAAATTCACTATTTTTGTTATAACTGAAATTATTAATTAATTGTTGTTAATTTAATTTGAAATTAATAAACTTTTTAATTTTAAAAACGCAATTATTTCTGAGAATCCACTTTTGGCGCAAAATATATTTTGAAGGTAATTTGTAATGAAAAGGAACCACATAATGTTCAATTGTTTCCATCAATGATTTCATAATTTCTACATTTTTTTCCTAACCCTATTTGGCGTATCACCTGTCGTTACTGCAGCAGTTTTATAAGCATAAACATTTAAGTCACTAAGCGTTTTTGTAACAACGTTATGGACTAAACTTTTTCATCTACCAGAGCGTCTTTTATGCATTACTGAAAGCAATTATATTTTGAGCAATTTGTTTAAGATAATTTTAAAATCAATAACAAAACATCAAAGAAAAGATATTTCGGGGCTATCCAACGCTTAGAAATAAGATTGTTGTTACTTTTCGTCTTCCCTTCTTCTTAAATCCTCTAAAAGCCGTGAATATTATTTGTACTCTAGCAAAAAGTGATATATAAATTGAAGAGTGGTTCCTATTAATCGAACATCAGTAAAAAGAACAAAAAAAAAGGAAAAAACAGGATGATAACCAAGATTACTGAAATAAATTAATTAAAAAAAGAAAAGTTATTTAATATATATTTATGTGCATTACTGGAAATATAAGCAATTTTTTATTTTTGGATTTGATCAAAGACAATATATTTAAGAAATATAAATTTTTTTGGAAATTTACAAAAAGTAAATAATGGTATTTTTTTTTCATATATATTTTCTCTCTTTAGATGAAGCTTGCCATTGCCTCTAATCCTGTTTGATTCCACTGCTTTTTCAGTTGCAAGATGCATCTATTTTGAGTTCCTTAAATTTTTACTTGGTTCTCGTTCTTACTTTGAGATTTTGAATTTCGTTTCCTCTTTGGAATTTTATTTTGTGCCGATATTATTTTCCTTGCCAAAACTTGATTACACGCTATTATTTGTCTAAAATTTACATGAGCAAGGAAGCTGTTTTTACTGTGCTATTATTACCCATTTATCTCTGTTGTCGAAGTTTTTTGTTTTGTGTTGTTTGTTTTCCTTTCCCTGCTTCTTCTCAGTCTCTTATGTCTTAATTACTATTACTTATTAGCCTTGTTGATAGTATTTGAATTCTATTAAAAATCAATTGTCAAAAAGTTTTTCAAGAAATTTTCCTTTACTATTATTAACTTTCTGATCCTAATTATCAAGTTGATGCTTCTGAATATAGTTTTTTTTATTTAGGTTTTTATCCTAAATATGTTTTTTTTAGCCTAAACATCATATCATATTAAGATTTTTTTTCCAATACTAAAATAAGCAAAATCTACCGTTAAATAATTCAGCGCAGTTTTTGTCTTCTTAACTGTTAGATATTACATATTATGTTAGATGTTACATATTATGAGGTAGGATTTGTTTTCTAACTTCACGCTGTCCAAATTCATTACCCCCACCCCCTTAATGTGCTAATATATAGCCCAAATTGTACGAGTCCGATGCATTTTGTCACCCGTCACTTGTCTTTGTGGCTATGAAACTGGTTTTTACGGATGAAAATTATTGAGGGTGTTCTGAATAATCAAAAATTACTTAATCTTCAAATCTAGGGTGGATAGAAGATCCTTTCCCCATTGGTGCCGCTGTCAGAGATAAATCTACCCAATCAATAAGCGGTAGGGAAATGAAAATAGGCGCTTCGTTTCTGTGCTTGGTTTTACTTGTAGAGTCAACTGGTTCGGAAAATATCCAAGATTTTTTGGTGTTTACTCATTTGTCATGGGCGAAAAAAAAATTAAGTATACTTTAGAACAGGGTATATAATATTTTAGAACTTAAACATCCAAGTTGGCTTTGAAAGGAAGAGAAACTTGTCAAAAATTTTATACTATTTTTTGGCATAATTATCCGTTCTTGAAAGAGAAAAATTTGAGTGCTAGTCAAATATTTTGAAGCTAAAACCTCAAGAATTATAAATAATGTTGGAACCTGATCAGATTCGATTCTGAAAAGTCCACAAATTTGGTAGAAGCACGGTTTATATCTAACTCTTTGCGGGAAAAACTTTTATTCCCAAAACCATAGATGAATAAATTAAACAATTTCTAAACCCAAGGGATAAGAGGTTCATTAAAGTCCCAAAACCTCAACATAGTTTTTAGTATATACAATTTATAACGTAAGTATAAGCGATTATTATACTACCTATTTATAAGCGATTAGTCATTTAACAGTGAAAAGTTAGACGTGGATACTACTTTTCTTTAGATAATGTAAAATATAAAATTTCAACTATTTAGGCAATATCCATATTGAGTTTGGATTCTAACCAATCTCCGCTATATCTTGTCTCAGTCTAATTTGTTTCAGGATGTTTCAAAAACGTAAAAAGAATATGATTAAAATAACATTTCAAACAATAAAGACCTTATCAGTAATATGGTGGCCGGCGTATATGCAGATAGATTTTTTTTTAAACTTTAGCATTTTTACGATATACATATAAAAAAAAATTTTATAATCGACACATACCCTGATAAACATTAAAGGTTTAACATTTAACATGCTAGTGGGAGTGGTTTATGTTTAACAGGGAGTGGTTTATCACCTCCCTTAGATTACATTTCTACTTATTGTTTGTGAATGTTGAAAGCTTAAAATCCAGATTCTCTTGTTTCGACGGCAGTTGATTTTCAAAACCAAGCTTATTTCTTTAAAAGGTTTAAATGTTAAGGTTAAATGTTAAAGGATAAATATTAAACATCAAAAGGTTTTACGGGGCAAGAGGGGATGGGTTCAGGAGGGGAGGGGAGGGGATTAATTAATTCGTGAATTTGTGCTCCTGAACTATTCAAAAAAGAACAAGCCTACTTTACTAAAAATACAGTCGCAAATAGTAATGTTTTTGGTTGAATAATCATATTTTTATTATATTTCTGGTTGACTTATCTGTTATTTCAGATTCCCGTTTTCATCGTTGGCGATCTTAGCAGCAACTACGTCAGCACCATCTCAAATGCCGGTTTTGAATACCCCGTTTGGTGCATCCACAGTCCAGTCGCGTCCATATCGCCCAATCGCTCCCGTTCCAGTTGCTGCAGATCCACGAATGACTTCTGTACCCTTTAAAAACCTCCCTCCAAATTCACCGATTTTGACGATGCCAGGCTTAGTGGATTTAATGCCAATTATACCAGATCAGACGAAAGAAAAAACAGATAAAAGAGAGACCCCTGACCAACGAGATGCAAACCAAAATCTCAACTTTTCTGCTTTAAAGAGCGTTGTACCTGAATCTAATGACATGAAGTCGGAGTGTAAGTTACTATTATTCTTGTTATCAGTGGTAGTTCTGGTCTCTTGCGCCCTGGGCAAAATCTCGATTGGCCCTCCCTGTCTCAAGAAATTTTCAGCCTAAAATTTAACCAAATTTTCATTTATTAAATAAAATTATTTTCAGTGTAGGCTATTAATTGATTAATTCTTTTTTAATTTACTTCATTTTATTAATCAATTGCTGATTTACTAATTGATTTCATTAATAAACTGCGTCTACTTTATTTCACTAAAAATTAAATTAAAAAATTACAAAATCATTATAACCATCCGATTATTTTTTTGGAATTTTGTGCCCCCAAAATTTCCGCTTCCGGGGCATGTGCCTCCTCTATCCTGCCCTAAAACCACCTCTGATTGTTATTTATTGTTAGGAGCATGAGATCGAGACTTACTTGGTGAAAAGAATGACAGTGTTTTAACCTCTTTTACAAAACAACTTTAATTTCATTTTTCTTCACTAAAAATGAAAGGAAGCACGAAGTTGTGATTATATTGTAAACCAATCGGATGTATACTATTACTTAAGGATTTCGTTTTCTTTTAGTTTTGCATATGGTCTAGGACTAGCTGTAGCCTCATAAGGGGGAGGGGGTAATTGTCACTATAGCAACTATTACATCTGGAAAAATTGTTGATTGGAGAATCTGATGGTAAAATCACTTTGTTGTTATTGTGCTTCCTTTAGAAAAGCCCATAGAAAACCATAGAGGGATTTGGAAAGTATTCAATATGATGGGTATTTTTCTATCTTGTAAATTAATTGAGTTATGAGAATGAAACTCTGAGGAATGGAATTTTCCAAAACAAAGAAAAATTGCTTTGCAAATTTTGTTTTAATTATTCATGTACGGTGAGCCAAAATCAAAACCTTTATTAATTTAAAAATCTTCAGAAATTAAATAAAAAAAACAAGTTTTTTTTTACTGAAACTAAGGAGCGGCATTAAATCTTATAACTGAAAGAAATTATTCCGTATATGAAAGGGGCTGTATCCTCTTCAACGCCTCACTCTTTACGCTAAAGTTTGACTCTTTCTCACAAATCTATTTTTTAAAACAATAAAAAATTTTAGCGTAAAGAACGAGGCGTTGAGGAGGGGACAGCCCTTTTCATATATGAAATAATTTCTGTTTAATTTAAGTTTTAACATCGCTCCTTACTTTCAGGAAAAAAAAACTTGTTTTTTTTTTTTTATTTAATTGTATATACTGAATCGAGATTTAGCGTTGAGATTTGTGACATCTTGTCATATAAATTAAATTCTTTTAGTTTGCATACTCTGTTGTTGTTTTTTACTTTTAGTATTATGAGTTCTGTTTATATTTCTTTAGTCAATTGTTATTATAATTATTACTTAGCTATCTATCTAAACATCTTTTCAACCCCTCGCAATCACCTTCTAGATATGCAGAATTAATTAGTTATATTACTTGTGATACTAGAATTAATTTCGTCTTTTATTAAATATTATATTTACACGCCTGTTTCTTTATTCATCCAAAAACAAATTGCAACTAACATACGAAATATTGGCCGTATTGAACTTTTCATGAATGAAAAATTAAACATTAAAACGCTTTGTTCACGAAATGAAATTCATGAACAAATTATAGGATCTGTGTAATAGAATTATGTAAAAAAAAACAAGTTTTTTTTAACTGAAAGTAAGGAGCGACATTAAAACTTAAAACGAACAGAAATTATTCCGTATATGAAAGGGGCTTTCCCCTCCTCAGCACCTCGCTCTTTACGCTAAAGTTTGACTCTGTCTCACAACTTTATTTTTTAAAACAATAAAAATTTTAGCGTAAAGAGCGATTGATGTTGACGTTTCTGTTTTTTACTTACAAAAACTGCACTAATTGTTATTGTGCATTTAACAGCTTCATTTAGTAATAAAAAAAACACAGTGAGTCATAAAGTAAAATTACTGAATAGTTCATATGAGTGTCACCAAAGGACATCATGAGTTCTTCTTCTTTTTCTTAGAGTTTGATCTAAGAAATCACATGATCTGTGATCTAATGATCACATGATCATTTTTACATAGAAGTTTATTATAATCTCATTTTCCTTGTTTTTCACGAAAAGCATAAGTGTATTTTTAATGCATTCCAATGATGAATGTAACACCGTGCCAGAAATAAATTGAAAACCCTTTTAAAATGTAGATTAATTGAAGAGCACACTTAGTCAAACAAGTTAATTTCTTGGCGTTGATTTTTTTTAATCAAACACGAAATTGCATAATGATTAGCCATTGTAAGTTTTAAAATCAGTCAAAAACAGCATATTAAAGAATTATTTGTAATAGCCCATGTTGTTGGCACAATGTATTATTTATTATTTTTTTTTCTTTAGAGCAGGGCACTTCGTATCGACGAGATTGTCGTAGAAACTTCGAAAAGGGCTCATTCAGTTGGAAACTGGAGTGGCTTGTGCCCTTTTTAATACTCGAAAGTCATTGGAAGGCAACTAACACCCCTTCCATGCCCACCATTTCCCGAAACACACCCAATCAAAATTTTGAGATATCCATTTTGTTCAGCTTAGTTGATTTCCTGATAGAAATTATGTTTTGAGGAGGAGACTCCCCCACAGCCTTCAGGGCAAGGGTTGTAAGTTATGCCCTGGGGGCATATAAGGTTTTTATAGAAGGCGTTTTCGTAGAAACTTCAAAAAAAGCTCATTTGATTGGAAATTCAAAGGGCTAGTGCCCTTTTTTACTAGTCGAAAGTCATTGGAGTGCAACTAACCCCCCTCTCACCCCCACTTTTTCCCCAAACACATTCAATCAAAATTTTTAGATAGCCATTTTGTTCAGCGTAGTTGATTCCCACATACAAATTATGTTTTTGACGAGGACACTCCCTCACAGCCCTCAGGACAAGGGTTGTAAGTTATGCCCTGGGGGCAATTCAGTTTTTTATAGAAAGCGTTGTCGTGGAAACTTCAAAAAAGGCTCATTTGATTGGAAAATCAAAGGGCTAGTGCCCTTTTTTTTATAGTCGAAAGTGATTGGAGTGTAACTAACCCCAGTCTCAGGCCCAGTTTTTCCCCAAATACATCCAATCAAAATTTTAAGATAGCCGTTTTGTTCAACGCAGTTGAAAGTTGTAGAAATTAGGTCCTTGAGGATCAGGATAACAATCCCCTCAAAGCCCTCGGGGCAAGGGTTGTAAGTTATGCCCTTGGGGCAAATAAGGTTTTTATAGAACGCGTTGTCGTATAAACTTCAAAAAGGGCTCATTCGATTTGAAATTGAAATAGCTAGTTCCCTTTTCAATAGTCAAAAGTGATTGGAAGCCAACTAACACCCCTTCCGCGCCCACCATTTCCCCAAAAACATTCAATTGAAATTTTGAGACAGCCATTTTGTTTCACGCAGTTTAAAGTTCAGGAAATTATACCTTTGATTAGAACACTCCACCACAGTCTTAAGGACAAGTGTTATAAGTTATGCCCTGGGAGCATATAAGTTTAAATTGAAATCTTTGTAGTAGAAATTTGAGAAAGGGTTCATTCGATTGGAAATGTAAAGGTCTAGTGCCCTTTTTAATTGTCGAAAGTGATTTGAGGGCAACTAACCCCCCTCTCACGCCCACTTTTTCCCCAAACACATCCAATCAAAATTTTTAGATAGCCATTTTGTTCAGCGTAGTTGATTCCCACATACAAATTATGTTTTTGACGAGGACACTCCCTCACAGCCCTCAGGACAAGGGTTGTAAGTTATGCCCTGGGGGCAATTAAGTTTTTTATAGAAAGCGTTGTCGTGGAAACTTCAAAAAAGGCTCATTTGATTGGAAAATCAAAGGGCTAGTGTCCTTTTTTTTTATAGTCGAAAGTGATTGGAGTGCAACTAACCCCAGTCTCAGGCCCAGTTTTTCCCCAAATACATCCAATCAAAATTTTAAGATAGCCGTTTTGTTCAACGCAGTTGAAAGTTGTAGAAATTAGGTCTTCTTTCAGAGTTCAGTCTTCTTTCAGAGTTCAGAGTGACCACATCTAATCTCGGATATTATTAAACCAGTCTATTTTTCAAGTGAAGTAATTTATCATTTCGTAATAACAATTGGCTTAGTTACAGTGACCTATGTTCCTGCTTTATGTTCATCAATTAATTCAGTGACCTTCAGGGATTATAGACTTTTCACAATTGGAGAAAAGCCATCAAACTAAGCAATACGAATATAAATTGGACATACGATACGAAATAAGCCAAAAATCAAAAATAGTTTTCGGAACATAGATCATCAATAAGCCAATAGATCATTCAATGCTCTCGTCAGAATAAGACGTAGTTAAGACCTCTGTGTGGAGTGAATTTATGTGACAATATTATATCAAGGATTATTGATATATTTGTGATTAGATGGGACGTAAAAGGAAAAATGCTAAGCAAGAAGGCATGGACAGTTCAATTGACACCTCAGGACTCAGTTCTAGCTCGAAACCGGAAATATCGATACTAGCTGCGGATTTTAAGCAAATTCTTGATGTTGTGAAAGAAAATGGAAATAAGTTGGACAATATCAACAATCAATTAGGAACTCTTACCGCAAGGGTGAATAACTTGGAAAAAGAACTATCACTACAAACGAATAAGATAAACAATACTGAATCGAAAATTGGAAAGATTGAGAATGAAACCTCTAGCCTCAAAATGCAAATAAAAACTTGCACGGATGAAATAATGGAATTAAGAAGGAAAAATGAAAATTATATGTTTCGGATTGTGAGAATAGAAGCTGCAAAGCTAGAAAATAATGTCATCATATGGAACGCAGCTTGTAAGGATAATAACCACGCTCAAGTTCTATTCACAGAGGTAGTTCGTTACGGGCTGGAAATGCCCGAAGTAAATTTCACAGTTACTCATTATGATAGCAACCGTAAATTTTTGAAGGTGACACTGAATAAAAAAGACGATAAGTTTGCCATATTGAAGAATGCTAGCAAGCTTAAGGATAAGACATTCACTGGAAACAAACAGCAACCTGTTCATCAGCGATGATGTTCAAACTGAAATCCGTAAAGTGCGAAGCCTGCTTCTTGTGAAACTTGATAAATTATGAAAAGATCATGGATATGATGTCTGGATATCGAAGGGGATTCAGCCGAATCTGCGAGTGAAAAGACCAGACGGCTCGATTACCAAATACACATTCAATGATGCCATACCGGAGATTGACGATTTTCATAAAAAATTTTCCATCGCCCGAAGGGAAGTACCTGTTATATTCCCTGTCGATGTTCAAATGTCGTAATGTCGTGGGTTGCAGTAATAGTTCATGTGCCCAAGTTATATGAATGAAAACATTTAAATTGAAAGTGTTTTTTTTTATGTTTAGTTTATATAAGGTGTATTATTATTATTGTTTTTTTTTTTCCTTTTTTTTTGTTTATATCCACATAGAGGTTAAATTAAAAGTTGCGCAGATTAGTCGTACTGAGGGAAAACGACTTGGAATGGAGATTATTTTTTTGTTTTTTTTTAATTGTTATTTTTTATTATGGTTTGCTGGTCTTTTGGGGCATGGTGTGGTTTCTCTTAACGTGGGATTAATATTTGATAATGGATAGAGATAATCGTGAAATTCCATCATCAAGGTTAAAAGAATTTGAGCGGAATTCTCTTTCCTTTCAGTCAATTTTTCAAACTATTGTAGCTGGTGATGATGAAGATACTTACAGTAATTTTGATATCCCAAAAAATCAATATATATTTATGAATGAGCTGGTAAGAAAAAATGTAAATACAAGTAGGATGTCGTTTTGGAATTTCCGGGGTTGGAGGACTGCGCAGGATGTGATTGAAACTTTTTTGTCGGATTCAGATACAGATATATTAGGCCTATGTGAAACTTTTTTAGATGATTTTTCAATTGAAAATATACATGTAAAAGATTACCAATTTTTTCACATCGGTTGGAAAAGACAAAAACAAGGGGGTCTAGGTGTTTTGATTAAAAATTGCATACCAGCACGTATAAGGATTGATTTTTTGCCAATGAATATTGAAATGATTTTTGAATCTTGTGTAGTTGAATGCTCTTTTCCAAATAATCGGAAGTTTTTAATTGCAGTTATTTACCGTACTCCGTCATCCAGCCAGATAGAATTTAAAAATCATTTTGAAAGTATGTTGGATAAATTAGCTAGTCTTAATACTCCTTATTTAGTTATGGGTGATTTTAATATTGATTTAATGAAACTCCTATGTGCAGATCAGAATAGTATAGATAGAAATATTTTGCAGTTTTTGGAGGGCCCACTATCTTATGGACTAAACCCCGTATGTTTTGTGGCCTCTAGAATAGCTGATACATCATTTTCACTTATTGATAATATTTTTTCACCTTATAGTGCTGTTAATACATTTATTATTCCTGATGATTCATCTGACCACTGTATAATTATGTCTGATTTTCTTATAAATTTTCCGCATAATAAAAAAAATCAAACCAAGCGTAGAGATTTTTCACATAAAAATGTGTTAAGGTTAAAAGAAGGGCTAGGTGATGTTGATTGGAGTCCTGTAATTGATGAGAAGGATCCGAACCAATCATTAGATAAATTTTATTATATTATGAATGAAAAGCTTGATCTTTTTTGCCCATATAAGAGCCCGAGAGGAAAGAAACTTACCCCAAAAAAACCTTGGATAAATGAATCACTTTTGAGATCTATTAATGAGAAAAATCGTTTATATAAAATTAGAATAAAATATCCCACGGAAATAAATATAACGCTTTTTAAAATTATAAGAATATGCTGGTAAGGATCCTTAGAGTAAGTGAAAGACTTTATTATGAAAAATCTTTTCGAAATTCAGATTCCCCTAGAAAAACTTGGAGTTTGATTAAAGATAAAATTGGAAGAAATAAAAAGTTGTTACACCCTAAAGTGTTATTTGATATTAATGGTAAAGAATTTAGAGGACCACAAGCTGTTGCTAAGAAGTTTAGTGAATATTTTGCTAGTATTGGATCATCTGTTGCTTCAGGAGAAGTTGACCTTTCTTCCCCAAGGTCGCATAAAAAATATCTACCGCCCACTGAAGATACGAGCATATTTATGGCCCCGGTTACTTTTGCAGAATTTCAAAAGGTCATTAAGAATTAAAAAATGGTAATTCATTGGAATATGATGAACTTTCAACTAATTTGCTAAAAAATATTGCAGGTGTAATTTTTGAATCATTGCTCCATATTTTAAATTTATGTATTTTCTCAGGTACATTTCCTAAAAGATGGAAAATTGCACGTGTAATACCATTGCATAAAAAAGGAGATAAATCTGATACAAATAATTATGGTCCTATTGCAATTTTATCACCATTGTCTAAAGTATTGGTAAAAATTTTAAAAGGAAGGATTACTAATTATCTAGATAAAATAATTTTTTTTTACCAAACATCAGTCTGGATTTAGGACAGGCCATTCGACGGAACAAGCAGTTGCAGCTCTTGTATTAGCAATAAATGACTGCTTAGATAGTAATTATCAAGTATCTACTGTTTTTTATGAAGTTAAAAAGGCATTTGACACTTTAAACCATGAAATTCTTTTTGATAAAATGGAAAATTCCGGTATAAGAGGGAAAGGACTAGATATAATAAGATCATACCTTTATGGACGTAAAATCGTGGTAGATGTTGATGGACATTTGTCTAGTTTAAATGATCTTGAAGATATTGGTGTCCCACAAGGATCGGTATTAGGTCCGCTTTTATTTTTGATGTATATTAATGATCTTCCACGAAGTTTGCAGGGAAATAATGGTCTGGCAATTTTATTTGCAGATGACACAGCTGTTTCTGTTAAAGCGAAGGATTCATCTACATTGATTCAAAATTTTTTTAACACTGTTAGTTCAGTTAATCGATGATTTGTTTCTAATTATTTAGTACCGAATTTTAAGAAGACTGAATTTATGGTTTTTGGTCATTCAAAACGTGCTACTAAAAAAATGTCATGTCAGGAGCTTCAAGTTGGTGAGCATAAAATACGTAGAGTTCAATCATATCGTTATTTAGGAGTTTTTATTGATCCCCTTTTGTCATTTCAAACTCATATTGATCATTTAAGGGTGAAACTTTCGCAAAATATTGGGTCTATGTATCGTTTGCAACATGCTTTTCCATTTTCAATTATAAAAATAATTTATCACTCTTTGATTGCTCCTTATTTAAATTATTGCACAATTATTTATTTAAATACTTTTTGGACGCATATAAAACCCCTACAGATCCTTCAAAATAAAGCAGTGAGAATACTTGGAAATTTTTTACATCGTCCTTCAAAACTTCGAGATGCATCGGAAAATGAAACATTATTTCTTTTCTTGAATTTATTAGATCTGAAACATATAAGGGAACTTAATATATTAATATGGCATTTTAAAATACAAGATCCTAGTAGTTATTTTTATGAAAAATCTCTGTTGATTCTGCCCTCTCCTTCGGCTCTTAGGTGTTCTGGAACATATCGAATTCCCTTTGTTAATTGTGAAAGATCTAGATTTTCAATTAGATACCAAATACCATTTATTTCAAATAAATATAGGCTGAAAGATAGAATTCAAATTGAGTCATTTCGGCAAATATCAGTTCTAAGGAAGAAAATATTAAAATTATGTATTGACCTGTGATGGTGGAATAGAAATTTTTTTATTATTATTATTTCTTTTTTTTGTTTATATTTGTTACCCATGTTGGGATAGCCTTCCTTGCCCCACTTGTCCAGCATTTGTTTTTCTTTATGTTTGTTATGTTTTTTGTTTTTTTCTTTAACCAGGTTTTTTTTTTCTTTCTCTTTTTTGTTATGATGAGAAAAATGTTTTTTTTTTTTTTTTTTTTATTTATTTATTTTTTTTTTTTTATTATTAATACCCAATTTTACGAGCTTTGCTCTCTGTTGGGGGTATATGTTTTTTGTTATGTTGATTTAATCAAATAAACAGTCAACAGTCAACAGTCAGGTCTTTGGGGATGACAATCCCCTCAAAGCCCTCAGGGTAAGGGTTGTAAGTTATGCCCTGGGGGCATATAAGGTTCTCATAGAAAGCGTCGTCGTATAAACTTCAAAAAGGGTATATTCGATTGGAAATTTACACGGATAGTGTCCTTTTTAATAGTCAAAAATGATTGGAAGACAACTAACACCCCCTCCACACCAACCATTTGCTCAAAAACATTCAATCGAAATTTTAAGAAAGCCATTTTGTTCCACGCAGTTTAAAGTTCAGGAAATTATACCTTTGAACAGGACACTCCCCCCATAGTCTTCAGGGTATTAGTCTTCAGTCTTCAGGTTATAAGTTATGCCCTGGGAGCATATAAATTGTTATTGAAATCTTTGTAGCATAAACTTGAAAAAGGGCTCATTCGATTGGAAATTTAAAGGGCTAGTGCCCTCTTTAATAGTCTCGAAAGTGATTTGAGGGCAAATAACCCCTGTCTCACGCCCACCTTTTCCCCAAACACATCCAATCAAAATTTTTATATAGCCATTTTATTCAACGTAGTTGAAGGTTTTAGAAATTAGGTCTTTAAGGTGAAAACCCCTCCATTCCCACAGCCCTCAGGGCAAGGGTCTTAAGTTGTGCCCTGGGGGCATATAAGGTTTTTATAGAAAGCGATGTTGTAGAAACTTCAAAAAGGGCTCATTCAATTTTAATATAAAAGGGGTAGTACCATTTTAATAGTGGAAAGTGATTGAAGGGCAACTAACCTCCGTCTCACACCCACCATCTCCCCATCACATCCAATCAAAATTTTTAGATATCCATTTTGTTCAACGTAGTCGAAAGTTCTGGAAATTAGGTCTTTTAGAATGATAATCCTATTAGAGCCCTCAGTGCAAGGGCTTTAAGTTATGCCCTGAGGGCATTTAAGGTTTGTATAGAAAGTTGTTGTAGAAATTTCAAAAAGGGTTCATTTGATTGGAAAACTGAAATTGCCCTTTTTATAAGTCGAAATTGAGTGGAGAGTAATTAACCCCCCTCTCACGCCCACCATTTCCCCTAACACATTCATTCAAAGTTTGGAGATAGCCATTTTGTTCAATATAGTTGAAAGTTCTGGAAACTATGTATTTAAGGATGACCAATCCCTCAGAGCCCCCAAGGCATTTTGTTTAACGTAATTGAGAGTTTTGGAAGTTGGGTCTTTTAGGATGATAACCCCATCAGAGCCGTCAGTAAAGAGGTTGTAAGTTATGTACTTGGGGCACATAAGGTTTATATAGAAAGTTGTTGTAGAAATTTCAAAAAGGGCTCATTTGATTTGGAAATTGAAATTGCCCTTTTTAATAGTCGAAAGTGAGTGGAGAGTAATTAACCTCCCTCTCACGCCCACCATTTCCCCAAACATATTCAATCAAAGTTTAGAGATAGCCATTTTGTTCAACGTAGTTGAAAGTTCTGGAAATTATGTATTTAAGGATGACAAACTCCCCAGAGCCCCCAAGGCAAAGGTTGTAAGTTATGCCCTGGCGGCATATAAGGTTTTTATAGATAGATTTGTCGTAAAAACTTCAAAAGGGGCTCATTCAATTGGAAATTGAGAGGGCTAGTGCCCTTTTTAATAGTTGAAAGTGATTTGAGAGCGACTAACGCCCCTCTCACGCCCGTCACAAAAGCTCCGAATATTTCGGCCCCACATCCGGGAGCCTTTCTCAACGAAAAAAAAAATAAATAAAAAAACTTAACTTACATCAAAATAAAACATACTAAACACATAAAGAGAAAGAAAAAAACAAAAGAAAAAATATAAATAAATAAGAAACAAAACTCACATATTAAATAAACACATCCATGCACTCGTTGTTAAATAAAGGGAAAGACAAGGTACCGAGAAATTTGCAAAAGGGAGTATACAAAATTCCATGTTCTTGTGGTAAATTTTATGTGGGAAGAACGCAACAAACTTTAGAAAATAGGCTACAACAACACAAGAATGCAATAGATTGCCCTCTTAAACAAAACAAAACACCAGAAACGTTTGAGTCAGCTGTTGCAGAGCATCTTTATAATTTTCCTCATCACAGTATTTTATTTGATCAAACAAAAATAGTAGATACGTCTGTAGGACTTTTACAAAGCTTCAGGGAAATTATAGAAATAAAAAAGATAATATATGGGGGCACTAGTATCAATAAAGATGAAGGGGAATTTAGGATCAATTCAATTTATAATAGTTTAATTGAAATGCAGGCAAGATATTCAACCAGTACTGATTTTAATATTATTTCTGAAACGAAAGATGACCTTGCGAACAAAGGTCAGAATGGGTTAAATGATGAGAAAAGTAAACGAACTGCAGCTAAGCTTGCAACCAAACGAATCCATTCAATTTATAATTCATAAACTGGTTGATGAACTTGTGAAATTTAATTAGGGGTTATGGGCCGGGGGGTTAGTTGACCTTTTATTATTTTGGTCTAAGTATAAATATATTCTTCATTTTTGATAGATTTCCATTTATATACTGTGAGGAGGCGAGTTGAATCATTATAGACATTCAGTGCATGGAAGTGTTTATTTAATATGTGAGTTTTGTTTCTTATTTATTTATATTTTTCCTTTTGTTTTTTTCTTTCTTTTTATGTGTTTAGTATGATTTAGTTTGATGTAAGTTAAGTTTTTTTATTTATTTATATTTTTTTTTCCGTTGAGAAAGGCTCCCGGATGTGGGGCCGAAATATTCGGAGCTTTTGTGCATAATTAATTGTTTTGTATTTCACTGCTTTATAGAAGATTAAAACCCGTTTTTCTCGTTTAAAATTTTTTTTTGTTTTTAATGGAAAAGCAGTGTGGTCTAAGAAATTAATGAATTAAGATCTAGCATCGCAAGAATGGAAAGAATAGAAAAGGTGCCTTATTAAACGATAACCAAACATGATATTATGACGCATTTCGTTTACCTCCAAAAAAAGGGTCCAGCCTATTGTGATCAGATTAATATTGAAAGATCTCAAATTCGTGATCTTCAACTTGTTTAAGAATTCGATGTACCGCGATATCAAATTCCTATACAGCGATATCAAACAAGAAGTAAGGAGCGACCCGGCTCAATTGTGACCAAAACTCTAAAAAACGCAATTTTGATACCAATAGATATATCAAAATACGAATTCTTTTTGTTTAACTTCTATTATTTTACAAAACTTGGTAATAGCCCAATATGACTATTAATTAATGTTGTTATGTCTTACGTCTTCTGTCTTACGTCTTATGTCTTGCGTTCTTATGTCTACAATTCTTACGTCATAGTATGCAGAATAATTGTATCTGACATACGTTTCACGCTATACCTAATTTCTCCTAATTTGCAAATATATAGCCCAAATTTGTTTCTAAAGCATTATATTTTCATCATATTTTTTGTATTTCATTCAGATTGAGCGTTTAAGAAACATATTTCTATTAAATGAAGCACTTGAGTGTTTGGCGTATAATACACAGGTACCAAAATAAAACTTATAAAAAAATGATTAAACAAAAAACTCATAGAATAGCACCTTTGCTAGCAAAGATTTTATTTGTTTATTTTTTGTTTGAGCTACCTCCAAAATTGATATCTTGGGAATTAACTCTTATCCATAGCTCTTATATGCTTGTCCAATTAACTCTTATTATCTGTATCAACGTTGTCAAAGCTTTGAAACAAACTGCTCCAGCTTTCTGACTAAATTACACAAAATACAAAAAAAAATACAAAAAATTAAAAATTAAGAAAATAACACTTTTCGTAAGAATACAACCCATTTCTAGCCAGGCTAAACAAATGTCACAGATGGTTTTAGCACTTTTATTTTGAAATGGTCCATATTTGACTGATCTTACTAATAAATTGAGAAATTTCACGTTGGAGGAAAGTTCAATTCTTTGTAACTAGACAGATGAGACTATACGGACTACACTAGAAAGACTAGATTATACAGACAAGGCTAGACAGACTTGACTAGACAGACTGGATTACACCAGACAAACTGGACTGGACAGAGTAGACAAGACCAATTAGACAGACTAGATTAGAGAGACTAGACAGACTAGACCAAAATAGATTGACCAGACTAGGTTAGACAGACCAGACTAGGCAGACTAGACTAGATAGACTAGACAAACGAGACTAGATAGACTAGAGTAGACGGACCAAATAGACTAGACAATACAGACTAGACAGACTTGATTAGACAGACTAGATCAGACAGACTGGACTAGACATACCAGACAGAATAGACTATAATAGACAGAATAGAATAGGATAAACAGACCCAAATAGATAGACTAGAAAAACTAGACTAGACTAGCAAGACCAGAAGACTGACAAGACAGACTATACTAGACAGACTACACTAGACTGACTAGGATAACGAGGTTAGACTAAACAGACTGGACTAGACAGACTAGACTCTACTAGACTAGACAGACAGACAGACTAGACTGTTAACACTAGACTTAACATACCAGACTTGACAGAGTCTGGTATGTTAGACTTGACACCTGAACCATCAAACTTGACAAAACGAAGAGGGCTACCCGAAAAAAAAAATTCACATTGCTCAAAAAGAAGAACCTGGACCACAGAGCGTGACAAGAACAATCCGAGCAGCTGAAGCAACGGGCATTGAAAAAATGTGTATAGTAATGAAAATTGAGAACAAAGATATATCCGGTTAGAAGACATGTGACAACGAGTACCGAAAATAATAAAAAAAAACAGTTAATAAAAAAGAAATATTTAATTAGAAGACAAGCGACAGTGATGATTGCTACGAATCAAAACACAAGCCAAGAATAGAGAATATGCGGTTAGAAGCCAAGAGTCGGTCAAACAAAGTTTTTTTAAAGAACTGAGGCAAGTTTCTGACTTCGCTTACAGTTAATAGAGTTAAAGCAGAAAATGCAAAATGATGGTTTCTCTTCCAATAAATTTTCGGGGAAGGATGTAAGTATCAGAGACACTCCTCACTTTGTGTAGGTGTAGATATGACGGGAGGATTGATTCTTGTATCTTTTTGCTCATTGGACTCACTGTTCTAAAGCACAGGATGGCTGGTACTTATTGCACTCTCTGGCTGAAGGGCCATGAGACTGGGATCAGCACCACTGGTTTGGACTAGAGAGTTTAAAGCAGCGTCCTTTTCTTTTTTTATTTACTGTTCTCTCGCGTGCATTATTTTGAAATATTAATTTAACCTTTTTCATAGCTGCAGGAAGTCCCAGCCAAGTCCTACAAATTAGGACTCCAGTAAACGATGTTGCCACTCAAGCCGTTCAGGCTACAGGCTCTACTTTGGGACCGGTTGTTAGGTTGATATCACCAAATGCTGCACAAACTGATTTTGTTCCTGTTGCCCCTCAGACTCTAGTACGACCTGATTTTGCAACCCAAGGAACTGTCAAAACTCAAACTCCAGGTAAATTTTCTTTAATTTTCCTCCAAAATGTATAGATTTTATTTGTCTCTAAAATACTTAATAATTCATTTTTAAAATTTCAATAATTTATGTAATAAAACATGGCTTTATTTGTTAACATAATTGAATTAACATCATAGCCTAGAGTTGCATCTGTCAGGAATGAAGGCCAGAGCATTGCTTGAGCGAAACAGGTGTACACTGCCAGAATTGAAAGCTGTGCTAATTGTGGGGCTCGGCTAGCATTATCATATGGCCTAAATTACCGGAATCTTTACTCTTTCAATTGAATAAATGGGTCTTTATGGCTAATCATGTGTTCCATTCATTAACCCTAAAGGTTTATTGTAACTGATGAACCCCCCTGTAACTGAAACCCCGTCCTACTGAACCACCATGAAACTGAACCACCGTGCAACTGAACCATCGTGCAACTTAGCCACCGTGCAACTGAACCACTGTGCTACTGAACCACCGTGCAACTGGAGTTGTATCGAAGGAGTTGTCGTAGAAACTTCAAAGAGGACTCATTCGATTGAAAAATGAAGGGACTAGTGCCCTTTTAATTAGTCAAAAGTAATTAGAGGGCAACTAACCCCCTGACACGCCCATCTTTTCCCCAAACACATTCAATCAAAACTTTGAGATAGCCATTTTGTTCAACGTAGTTGAAAAATTCCGTATTGGAAGATGACAACCCCCCTACAGCCCTCAGGGCAAGGGTTGTATTTTTGCCCTGGAGATATATAAGGTTTTTGTAGAAAGTGTTGTCGTAGAAACGTAAAAAAGGGCTTCTTCAATTGGAAATTTAGAGGGCTAGTGCCCTTATTAATTTTTTTCAACACTTCAACACAAAAGGGCACTAGCATTTTATTCAACGTAGTTGAAAAGTCTGTAAATCTTGTCTTGGAGCATGACAACCCCACAGCCCTCAAGACAAGGGTTATAAGCTAACCCTTGTGGCATATAAGATTTTTTTCTTATAGAAAGTGTTGTCGTGGAGACTTCAAAAGGGGCTCATTCGATTGGAAATTAAGAGGACTAGTGCCCTTTTTAATAGTTAAAAGTGCTCAGAGGGCAAATGACGCCCCACGCCCATCATTTCTCCAAACACTTCCAATCAAAGTTTTGAGATAGCCATTTTGTTCAACGTATATGAAAGGATCGGAAATTATGTCTTTGAGGATAACAAATCCCCCCAGCCCTCAGGACAAGGGTTGTAAGTTATGCCTTGGGGGCATATATGTTTTTTATAGAAAGCCTGGTCATATAAACTTTGGAGTGGGCTCGTGAGATTGGTAATGAGAAGCTCTACTACTCTTTTTAAGAGTCAAAGTTATCGGACGGAAGCTACCCCCCCCCCTCCTAATATATCCACACACACGTCATATCGTCCCGAAATGCATCTAACAGAAATTTGGTCATTACCGTTTTATACAAAATTGTATAAGCAACATATAACAATGCTTTTGGAGTTAAAACAAACCCCAGAGCCTTGGGGCAAGGGTTATAAGTTATGCCCAGGGGGTATTTAAGGTTTTTATTGAAGGGATGTTTGTATAAATTTTAGAGGAGGCTCATTTCGTTAAAAATTGGAAGTTCTAGTTCCCCTTTTCAGAGTAATAACTAAAAAAAACAAGTTTTTTTTAACTGAAATTAAGAAGCGACATTAAAACTTAAAATAAACAGAAATTATTCCGTATATGAAAGGGGCTGTCCCCTCCTCAACGCCTCGCTCTTTACATTAAATTTTTATTGTTTTAAAAAAATAAAGTTGTAAGACAGAGTCAAACTTAATCGTAAAGAGCGAGGCGTTTAGGAGGGGACAGCCCCTTTCAAATACGGAATAATCTCTGTTCGTTTTAAGTTTTAATGTTGCTCCTTACTTTCAGTTACAAAAACTTGTTTTTTTTAGTTAATTTCTGAGCGTTTTTGAAAGAATGCAAGTTTGATTTTGGCTCACTGTAAATGAATAATTAACACGAAATTCGCATATTAATTTCCTTTTTTGGCTAATTGGCTTTCTCGAAATTTTGTTCTGACGTAACTTACGAACTACCTTGCGTAACGAATTTTATATTCGTATGTTTTTATTACGTATATTAGGGAGTTCACTTCCTAGTCAATACCTCGCTCTTTACGTTAAAGTTCGAATTTTGTTCGAATCACAAACCCCTGAATCACAAAGGCCGGTTAATTAGAATAAATAGCTCTTTTGAAAGTTCTAAAAAACTTTAGCGTTAAGAGCGAGGTTTTGACTAGGGTGTGAACCCTCTCATATACGTAATAATTTCTGTTCGTTTTAATGCTGCTCCTTATTTTCAGTTGAAAAAAAACTTGTTTTTTTATTTAATTTCTGATCGTTTTTCAAATAATGTTGGGAAATCTGGCGCCCCCTTCAGAGAAATGTTCCTTCCCCCAAGGAAATATCCCCCATGGAAAGATCCTCCCGTAATCCCTACTTTGACCCCGATCCCCCAAAAGAAAAAAATTACTCCTGAAAACACCTGTATACTTCCCAATAACCAATACAATATGTAAACAATGGGAAAAGCTTATAACTTGCAGCCCTTCCCCCTGGAACTGTGGAGAATTAAGTCATTGTCAAAGACATATTAATTAGATTTTCGACTATGCTGAACAAAATGGCTATCTCAAAATTTTGATTGGGTGACTTCGGGAAAAATATGAGCCTGGTAGGGGGCCAAGTTGCCCTCCAATTTTTTGGATCACTTAAAAGGGGCACTAGAATTTTTAATTTCCGTTTGAATGAGCCCTCTTATGATATTCTAGGACTACTGGATCGATACAATTACCCCTGGAAAAAAAAAAAAAAAATAAACACGCATCCTTGATCTTTCTTTTGGCAAAAAATAAACATTTTTGAAGATACGAGCTTGAAACTTCTATAATCGGGTTCTCTGATACGCTGAATCTGATGGTGTGATTTTCATTAGAGTTCTATGAGTTCTATGTTTTCCCTTTTTTTCGACAAAAAGGCAAATTTTTTCATGTAACTTTTAATGGGTAGGATTAAACTTGATGAAACTTATATATTTGAAATCAGCATAAAAATCTGGTTCTTCTGGTGTATCTATTGGTATCAAAATTCTGTTTTTTAGGGTTTCAGTTACTATTGAGCCGGATCGCTCCTTACTTACAGTTTGTTACCACGAACTGCTGGAAACGTGATGGAGGGCAGCTCTCCCCCCACCGACTATCCCTCTTCACCGAAGGAATCTGATTAAAATGGTTAAATAGGAATTTTGCTCAAAAAGTCCAAAGAACACAACCCCCCAGTGCCCTGGGGATAGGGTTGTAAGTACTGGCCTGGGGTCGTAAAAAGTTTTTATGGAATGGGTGGCCGCATAAAGTTCAAATGGGGCTCATTTAATTTTAAATTGAAAGTTATAGTACACTTTTTAAGAGTTGAAAGTTATTTGAGAGCAACAAGCCCCCCCCCCCCACACTCATAATTCCCCCAAAGACATCCAATCAAAATTTAGAGATAGCATTTTTGTTCATTGTAGTTGAAGAGTTCAGAAACTATGTCTTTGAGGAAGACACCCCCACCGCCACCGCTCTCATGGTAAGGGTTGTAATTTAAAATTTTTTTGTATAGAAAGGGTGGTTGTATATGCTTCGGAGTGTACACATTTGGTAACTTCAGAAGAGGCACATTTGATTGAAAATTGGAAGTTTTAATTCCTTTTGAAGCGTCAAAGGTGAGGGAGGGCATTTAGACTACCCCTCCGCGACAACCCCTCTTTTCGCCAAACACATCTGATTGAAATTATCAGATACCAATTTTGTTCAAAATAGTTCAAACAACATATATTAATGTCTCTAGGGAAGACAACCCCCCCAGTTCCCTGGGGATAGGGTTGTAAATAATGCCTTGAGTGCATATAATGTTTTTATGGAATGAGTGGTCGCATAAACTTCAGATAGAGCTTATTTGGTTTGAAATTTGAATTTATAATGCCATTTCTAAGAGTAAAGTGATTTCAGAGCAACCAGCTCCCCTCCACACTCATCATTTCTCTTAATACCTCCAATCAAAATTTATATATAAAATTTTTATTCATCGTAGTTTAAGGTTTTGGAATTTTTGTGGGTGAGGAACACCCCCCCCCCCTACAGCTCTCAGGGTAAGGGTTGTAAGTTATGCCCGGGGGGTATAGGGTCCTTATTAAAAGGGTTGTCGGATATGCTTTTGAGGGGACTCATTGGATTGGTAATCAGAAGTTCTAGTGCCCTTTTTACGAATCGAAGAGGTCAGAACGCAGCTACCCCTTCCCCAAACACACACACAAACACGTCTTGTATTCCTGAGATGTGACCAATAAATATTTTGAGACAGTCTTTTTATTCAAAATAGACGTCTTGACAGATACATCGTCTTGTAAAACGGGATGCACAAAGTACCTCTTGATTTAGTTGAAGATGCTCCTTAACATATTTCAAACGATGTGACGGCTGATACCATCAGCCATTGTATATATTGCTGGTATTTCCTTTTCACGACCAATATAGGAAAATATGTCTTGATTGTTTTTGGCATTTTTCTTGAGATTTCCCTAAGGTTTGACCTTAAGGCTCCATACTTTTTCTTATTTATAGGATCAAACATGCCCTCCAGGAGCTGCTGGTGGGGTTGTTAACCCCAGAGGCATGGTTATTTGACCTTGAGACTATTTTGAAAAATAACTTTTTTATTTTGATCGGATGCGTTTGGGGGGGGGGGGTGCTAGAAAGATGGTTAGGTTGATTTTCCTCTTATTACCTTTGATTTTTCAAAATTAAACTTGAAATTTCAATTTCCAATCGATTGACCGTTCTCCAAAGTTTGTACGGAGGAAGTGATTGGATGGCAACTAATCCCCCCGCCCATTATTCTCCCAAACACATCCAAACTAAATTTTGAGATAGCCATTTTGTTCATCGTAGTTGATTTACGGATAGAAAATATGTTTTTTAGGAGGACGCTCCCCCACAACCCTCAGGGCAAGGGCTTTAAGGTATGCCCTGGGGGCATATAAGGTTTATATAGAAGGTGTTGTCGTAGAAACTTCAAAACAGGCTCATTCGATTGGAAATTCAAGGGGCTGGTGCCCTTTTTAATATTCGAAAGTGATGGGAGGGCAACTACCCCCCCCCCATGCCCATCATTCCCCCAAACACATCCACTCAAAATTTTGATATAGTTATTTTGTTTAGCGTATGATAGTTGATTTAGAGATAGAAAAGGGCACTCCCCAACAACCCTCAGGGCAAGGCTTTTAAGTTATGCCCTGGGGGTATATAAGGTTTTTATAGTAGGCGTTGTCGTAGAAACTTCAAAAGGGTCTCATTTGATTGGAAAATTGAAGAGCTTGTGCCCTTTTTAATTGTCGAAAGTGATTGGAGGGCAACTAGCCCCCCCCCCCCGCACCCATTATTCCCCCAAACACATTCAATAAAAATTTTGAGATAGCCATTTTGTTCAGTGTGGTTGATTTTCAGATAGAAAATATGTTTTTGAGGAGGACACTCCCCCACAACCCTCAGGGCAAGGTTTTTAAGTTATGCCCTGGGAGTATATAAGGTTTTTATAGAAGGCATTGTCGTAGAAACTTCGAAAGGGGCTCATTTGATTGGAAATTTGAAGAGTTAGTGCCCTTTTTAATTGTCGAAAGTGATTGGAGGGCAACTTGCCCCCCCCCCCCCGCCGCGCCCATTATTCTCCAAACACATCCAATCAAAATTTTTAGATAGCCATTTTGTTCAGCGTGGTTGATTTCCAGATAGAAAATATGTTTTTGAGGAGGACACTCCCCCACAACCCTCAGGGCAAGGTTTTTAAGTTATGCCCTGGGGGTATATAAGGTTTTTATAGAAGGCGTTGTCGTAGAAACTTCGAAAGGGGCTCATTTGATTGGAAATTTGAAGAGTTAGTGCCCTTTTTAATAGTCGAAAGTGATTGGAGGGCAACTAGCCCCCCCACCGCGCCGATTATTCTCCAGACACATCCAATCAAAATTTTTAGATAGCCATTTTGTTCAGCGTGGTTGATTTCCAGATAGAAAATATTTTTTTGAGGAGGACACTCCCCCACAACCCTCAGGGCGAGGGTTTTAAGTTATACCCTGGGGGCATATAAGGTTATTTATAGAATGCGTTGTCTTAGAAACTTCAAAAAAAGCTCATTCGATTGAAAATTGAAAGGGATAGTGCCCTATTCAATATTAAAAAGTGATTGGAGGGCACCTAGTCACCCCCACGCCTCTCATTCCCCCACACACATACACTCAAAATTTTGGGATAGCCATTTTGTTCAACAGAGTTGATTTCCGGATAGAAAATATGTTTTTGAGGAGGATACTCCCCCACAGTCCTTAGGGCAAGGGTTTTAAGTTGTGCCCTGGGGGCATAATAAGGTATTTATAGAAGGCGTTGTCGTAGAAACTTCAAAAAAAGCTCATTCGATTGGATATTCAAAGGGCTACTGCCCTTTTTAATGTTCGAAAATGATTTGAGGGCAACTAGCCCCCCCCCCCCGCCCAACCTTTCCTCCAATTCGGCCCCAAAAAATTTTTAGATATGCTTTTAGGTAAGAGGGGGTGATTTCCAGATAGAAAATATTTTTTGTGGAGGTACAACCCCCACAACCCTCAGGGCAAGGGTTATAAGTTATGCCCTGGGGGCATATAAGGTTTTTATTGAAATCTTTGTCGTAGAAAATTTGAAAAGGGCTTATTCGATATGAAATTCAAAGGGTTAATACCCTATTTAATAGTCGAAAGTGATTAGTGATATTTTTGTTTTTGTTGTTGTTTAGACCAGGGCACTTCGTATCGAAGGAGTTGTCGTGGGAACTTCGAAAGAGGCTCATTTGACTGAAAATAGAAAGGGCTGATGCCCTTTTTAATAGTCCAAAGTGATTGGAGGGAAACTAATCCCCCTTCCACTCCGACCCTCCCACGCTCACCCTCCCATTGGCCCATTATGTTTAAAAACTAAATGCTGCCTTAAGATTAAATCAAAATGCACTGTGATATTGCTAATTCCAAATAAGGCATCTCAGCAGTATCCCAAGTATGACTGAGGGTATTATGTTCAAACTTTCGGGGCTACTTCTGCTCTTAAAGTTTAACCAAATCAAAATAGCGTAAGTGTATCCATGCTATCAAAGAAAGAAAACATATTTTCTTGCGAATGGTATCAAGTTTTCCATTTCAGGTCAACTTGAGGAGGTATGAAACTAAATTAAATAGTGCTATTTGTGTCCAGATTTTTAAAAGGGTGTATGGTGTTAAAAATTGCTGAAAATTTTTCTCCAGCATACAAATAGAAGGCCAAACTATAAAGTCTTAAAAAACTAAAAGATTTAAAGTGTTATTTTCTTTTTCCCTGAAAAGACTATGTCAATATAAAACGAACAGAAATTAATTAAAAAAAACTTTTTTCACAAAAAAAGTTTTTCAAAGAAAAGTTAAGAACTCCATTACACAAAACATGAGCAAAAATAAATCAAATAATCTACCAAGCATGAAACTACCACAAATCAGCATCGATAAATAAATGAAACCCAAAACGAACAAAAATGAAACCCAAAACGAACAATAAATAACCGAGTCAAACTCAAAACGAGCAGAAATTAACATAAGTTGGGCTCAAAACCCCTATGCCTTCCCAAGGCCAGAACAAAATTTGCACTTTACTGAAAAAACACAAATGAATGTGCATTTTCAGTTTAATATACATATACTGATATTTAGTAATCAAAATGTTAATATTATCTGATTTATTAAATTTATAAAAGTAAAAACATATATATTTTTTTCAGTAAAGTGCAAATTTACATTAAAATTTGTAAAGTAAAGTGCAAATAAAATGTCAGTAAAGTGCAAATTAAATTACTAATTTAAGTTTTAGTTTCAGGGAAATTTGTGGTGTAAACTATATCGAAATATACTACGTGTTTTCAGATTTTTTAAAAGGCGGATTTTACTAAATTTCGCTGAAAAATTTTGCCCAGCCTGTAAATTCATAACCAAAATCTGAATTTTTGTCAAGAAAGACAAAAAAGATTAAAAATATATTTTTCTTTACCAATGAAAAAGACTATGTTAATTAAATCAAAAAGAAATTAATTTAGAAAAAAAGTTTTTAAATAAAGTTAGTATTCAATAATCCAAAGATGGAAAGAAAAAAAGTCGAATAAATACGAAACTTTATGCTACTTTAAATTACCATCAATAAATAAATGAAACCCAAAATGAACAGAAGTTAGAATCAATAACCGAGACAAACTCAAACTGAGCAGAACCTAAGAAGAGTTGGGCTGACGGTCTCTGTGCATTGTCAGAACATAATTTGCACTTTATAAAAAACCAAATACATCTTAAACATTGTCGCTTTTTTAATTTCAATTACTTAGAAATTATTAGGACTTCATGGAATTAATATCATTATAAAATAAACTTTCAATTCACATTCATTTGTTTTTTTCAAATAATCTTAGTTATGAAGGTGACTTTTATTGTTTTGGATGTTATAAGAAATAAAAACACTTCCAGCCTGAAATAAGGATTTTTTTTAGTAAAGTAAAAATTATTTTCTGGTTCTTTCCATTTATTTTTTTTCCTTATTTTTTTAGTTGTCGGAGTTGAAGAACCTTCATCAAGTGATGTCAAAATATGCAGAGAAACTTCCAATGAATCCAAACCTAAGGCAAAAAGCTTGTTCGAAGTATATCAAAGAACACATACATTAAAAAGGCCAAATAAATGTGGTGTGTGCAAAAAATGCTTTTCTAAAGCAAGCATTTTGGTTGTTCACCAAAGAGTGCATACTGGTGAAAAACCCTTTAAGTGTAAAGTATGTAAAAAATGCTTTTCTCAATCGGGCAATTTGAATAGACACCAAAAAGTACACACGGGTGAAAACCCCTTTAATTGTGATTTCTGTGAGAAAGCATTTTCTCTATCAAGCGATTTGATTAATCACAAAAGACTGAATACGGGGGAAAAACCCTTTAATTATGATTTCTGCGAGAAAACTTTTTCTCTTTCAAACAGTTTGATTAGTCACCAAAGAGTACACACGGGTGAAAAAACCCTTTAATTGTGAGCTCTGTGAGAAAACTTTTTCTGCGTCAAGCAGTTTGACTAAGCACCAAAGAGTGCACACTGGGTAGAAACCGTTTAAGTGTGAAGCATGTGACAAGACCTTTTGTAGTTCAAGCAGTTTGATTTACCACCAAAGAGAACCCACAGTGATCTTAGTGGGATCTAAGTGTTTTTAGTATTTTACAGCATTTTAGTTTTTGTGCCGGTCAAACTAAACTTGAAATTTCCCAAAAACAAAAGGGATATTCAGTCATTTATTGACTGGCTCATTATTTTAGTGAAATATGTGCTTATTTTTTTGCCTTTTTTAAAAATTGCATCAAATATAGTAAATTTCATTTTTTTTTTTAAACTAATATTCATTTTAAGGAGGCAATGTCCATTTTCATTTCTAATATATTAAAAAAAAAAATGTGATCCTAAACTTTTTTTAATTTTAATTAAAAAAAGAAAAGTTATTTAATATATATTTATGTGTAATCCTAGAAATTTTAACACTTTTTTATTTTCAGATTTGATCAAAGACAATATGTTTAAGAAATATTAATTTTTTTTGAAAACTTACAAAAAGTAAATGATGACATTTTTTTCATATATATTTTCTCTCTTTAGATGAAGCTTGCCATTGCCAATCCTGTTTGATTCCAGTGCTCTGTCAGTTGCAAGATGTATCTTTTTTGAGTTCCTTTAAATTTTGATCTATGCCTTTAATTTGTTTATTTTCCTCTTTTTTTGTAATAATGGAAAATATTGTTGATTAAAGTATTATCAAATAGTCTATTTTAGTCATTGGATTCTCAGTTTCATTTCTTTTAAGGGGGCAAATGGATCAGAAAAGGTATTATTTTTTTACGATAGTTCACATAATTTCATAACATCATTATTTTAAATTAGTCTAGTTTAATGAACCCTTCTGGCCTTAATTGTCAAGTGCTTTATTTCTTATCGTTTCTTTTCCTTTTAAATATTTTTCTACTCCCAGCCTTAAATCATTTTATTACAAGCAACAATTTTCATCGATGGTTTATTTAAATCTAGCTTGTTTTTTTCATCAATATTTTTTTTATTCATCTTCTACATTTTCTTTGATAATCGCATTTTTTTTCCCTTATTTTCCCTTTCTCTTCTTTTGAACTTACAACTCCTAACCGTAAGGAATTAGCCTTTTCCTAATTTTTTTTCTGTAAGAAAACCAAATAAAGGGTAAAAAAAAATTTCTCTTTCGGGTGGCCGAAAGATATTTTTCTTAATATAATACTATTATCTTCATTATTTTTGTAACTTCTTTGCTATCACTAGTAATAAGACGTCACTGTGGTACCAAGACCTCTAAGGCTAACAAAGCTACGTTTGGTCCTCTTCCATCCCAATCTATTCAAAGAAACCCTTATTACACCTTTAGAAGCTACATTTTTCCTTAAATCTTTTCTTTTGGCCTCCTCTCACCCCATACATGGACGGCCCGTTTCTTGTTTGCCCTGGATGGTTCACCGGCAAGGACAATCTTTGCCAATCTGTCATCTATAGAACATGCCCCAGCCATTTCAACCTTTCTCTTATTATAGCCCCTGAAATCGAGATTGAACCACATTTTTTTTTTATGTAGCTTACTGTTTTGAGATACGGTCAGTCAGTTGGCTTCCCTAAACAATCCGCAGATTTCCAGCAGCATCTTTGGCAGTTTTGAATTATGTTATGTCACAGTCATTTTTACTTTATTTTAAAAAAAAGTGCTTCTAACAGACATAAAGTATAAAAGATTAAAGACTATAAAAAATAAAAGATTATTCTAAATGTTTGCGCAATTTTTGATGAATTGTCGCAACGATATTTAATTACATTTCGCGTATAGTACTACATTTCCACCTGTTGGCACTTGAGAAATTTTGAGCCTGCTCCTTTCAAATCTGAGACTAAAATTTCAGATCTCCAGCAGCATCTTTGGCAGTTTTGAATTATGTTATGTCACAGTCATTTTTACTTCATTTTAAAAAGAAAAGTGCTTCTAACAGACATAAAGTATAAAAGATTATAGAATATAAAAAATAAAAGATTTTTCTAAGTGTTTGCGACATTTCTGATGAATTGTCGCAATGACTTTTAATGACATTTCACATATAGTACTACATATAGTACTACAGATCTCCAGCAGCATCTTTGGCAGTTTTGAATTATGTTATTTCACAGTCATTTTTAATTTATTTAAAAAAATGTGCTTCTAACAGACATAAAGTATAAAAGATTAAAGACTATAAAATATAAAAGATTTTTCTAAGTGTTTGCGACATTTTGATTAGCTTTCGCAATGACATTCAATGACATTTCACATAAAGTACTTTTCCTCCGAAGTTGGTACTTGAGAACTTCTGAGCCTGCTCATTTCAAATCTGACACTAAAATTGCAGATCCCCAGCAACATCTTTGGCAGTTTTGAATTTGAATTATGTCATGTCACAGTGATTTTTACTTTATTAAAAAAAAGTGCTTCTAACAGACATAAAGTATAAAAGATTAAAGACTATAAAAAATAAAAGATTATTCTAAGTGTTTGCAACATTTTTGATGCATTGTCGCAATGACATTTAATGACATTTCACATATAGTACTACATTTCCACCTAAGTCAGTACGTGAGCTCTTCTGTGCCTGCTCATTTCAAATCTGAGACTAGAATTGCAAACCTCCAGCAGCATCTTTGGCAGTTTTGAATTATGTTGTGTCAAAGTCATTTTTACTTTATTAAAAAAAAGTGCTTCTAACAGACATAAAGTATAAAAGATTAAAGACTATAAAATATAAAAGATTTTTCTAAGTGTTTGCGACATTTTTGATTAGCTTTCGCAATGACATTCAATGACATTTCACATATAGAACATATCAACCTAAGTTGGTACTTAAGAAATTTTGAGCCTGCTCATTTCAAATCTGAGACTAAAATTGCAGATCTCCTGCAATATCTTTGACAGTTTTGAATTATGTTATGTCACAGTCATTTAATTTATTCAAAAAACAGTGCTTCTATCAGACACAAAGTATAAAAGATTAAATACTATAAAAAATAAAAGATTATTCTGAGTGTTTGCGACATTTTCGATGAATTGTCACAATGACATTTAATGATATTTCACATATAGTGCTACATTTCCACCTAAGTCGGTACTTGATCACTTCTGAGTCTGCTCATTTCAAATCTGAGACTAAAATTGCAGATCTCCAGCAGCATCTTTGGCAGTTTTGAATTATGTTATGTCACAGTCATTTTTACTTTATTTAAAAAAAGTGCTTCTAACAGACATAAAGTATAAAAGATTAAAGACTATAAAAAATAAAAAATTAGTTTAAGCGTTTGCAACATTTTGATGAATTTTCGCAATGACATTCAATGACATTTCACATAAAGTACTACATTTCCACCTAAGTTGGCACTTGAGAACTTCTGAGCCTGCTCATTTCAAATCTGAGACTAAAATTGCATATCTCCCGCAACATCTTTGGCAGTTTTTAATTATGTTATATCAAAGTAATTTTTAATTTAAAAAAAAAGTGCTTCTAACAGACATAAAGTATAAACGATTAAAGACTATATAATACAAAATATTATTCTATGTGTTTGTGACATTTTTGATGAATTGTCACAATGACATTTAATGATATTTCACATATAGTGCTACATTTCCACCTAAGTCAGTACTTGAGCTTTTCTGTGCCTGCTCATTTCAAATCTGAGACTAGAATTGCAGATCTCCAGCAGCATCTTTGGCAGTTTTGAATTATGTTATGTCACAGTCATTTTTACTTTATTTAAAAAAAAAAGTGCTTCTAACAGACATAAAGTATAAACGATTAAAGACTATAAAAAATAAAAGATTATTCTAAGTGTTTGCGACATTTTTGTTGCAATGACATTTAATGACATTTCACATATAGTACTACATTTCCACCTAAGTCAGTACTTGAGCTCTTCTGTGCCTGCTCATTTCAAATCTGAGACTAGAATTGCAGATCTCCAGCAGCATCTAAATAATTTCTTAGACCACACTGCTTTTCCATTAAAAACAAAAAAAATTTTTAAACACGAAAAACGGGTTTTAATTTTCTAACAAGCAGTGAACTACAAAAAAATCAATTATGAAAAAAAGCTCCTAATATTTCGGCCCCACATCCGATAGCATTTAAAAACCTAAAAAAAAAAAAAATAAATAAAGCAAAAAAAAAAAAAAACAACTTAAATTACATTACAATAAAACATAAAAAACACAAAAATAGAAAAAAAAGCAAAAAAGAAATAAAAAAATAAAAAAATAAGAACAAAACTCACATATTCATTAAACACTTCCATGCACTGAATGTCTTTCAACTGGCCTCCTCTCAGTATATAAATGGAAATATATTAAATAAACACTTCCATGTACTGAATGTCTATATTGATTCTACTCGCCTCCTCCCAGTATATAAATTGAAAACTATCAAAAATGAAGAATATATTTATACTTAGACCAAAACAATAAAAGGTCAACTAACCCCCCGGTCCATAACCCTTAATTAAATTTCACAAGGTCATCAACCATTTTATGAATTATAAATTGAATGGATTCGTTTTGTTGTGGGGCCGAAATATTCGGAGCTTTTGTGCATAATTAATTGTTTTGTAGTTCACTGCTTGTTAGAAAATTAAAACCCGTTTTTCGTGTTTAAAAAATTTTTTTTGTTTCCAAGTACTGTCCCCTTACAACCAACCCCAAAGGCAGAAGACTTGACATAACCAAGCGCCAATCTTAACTTAATAGAAAATAACTCGGAAGAAAAATATTATGGATTCGCGGTGCGTAAAACAAAGATCCCCCAAAAAGAATGCAGAGTTCAAATCTCTCAGAAGGTCACCCCCGTTATCGACAATTCCGAAATTTGGTTTGCATCTCCGTGTAGAGGAAACCCCTAAAATCTATTTTTTGAAGCAAAGAAACCCAAGGATAAAATACTTTTAAAGTGAACAGTTACGTAGTAATCGAGCTAATCGCCCAAAATGCTCAATCAGCTTCAATTTAAAATTACATTTACATCAGAAGATTCAAAAATTAGATTTTGGTTTTCTCAAAGGTGCAATAGCAAGTATATTGATATTGCTCGATGTGATCGCGAGATTCAAAAGCGCATGCGTGAACTCGAAGAAAAAAAAGATGAAGTATTTCTCGCGCTCTTACAAAAATTTTTGACCAAAAAAGATGAGAAGGAAAAAAATCAGAGCATTTAGTCAACACTATGACTACAATAATAGGCTGGTCCATGGTGACATTGACGGCTCAGCTAACAGGGATTGGAGTGTTTGGTCTGCCAGACACTTTGTCATGGAAACAGATGTAGACATTGAAAACGCACTAACTGGAATTTAAAATGGAGTATCTGAGGGAAACAAGCAACTGTTGTGAAGAGAAATTCTTGATCCGAGTGATTTGCAATCTGCTATGCTGCTTTCGAAACGAATAAAACTTTTCGAACCAGCTCACCAAAACACATCTTCCAAAACTGACACACAGAAATTTCAAAAGAGAATTAAAACGTACAGTAAAAATGAATCGCAGGTGTTGCCCGACGAGGTATCCCCGAACTATTTATCAAGGGTTGGCTAGGTGTATAATGATGATAATATTATTTGCCAAAACTGTGACAATCGACTTCGTATTACAACAGGAAGCATCGAAGAACAATCAAAAATGATGAGTGGGCATTCAGAAAAATGTTCATCTTGGGACTACAGGCTACCCTACTCTGTACTATTCATGCAAATCTCTAAAGCCCAACAAATCATTGCAGAAATTAAGAAATAAATGCGAAGTAAATCAAAGAGGACTGAATGTGAAGCTCCAGTGAGTTTCACAGCTGAATTTTGCAATACAATGAGGGAGTATAATCACCTCATTGATTGGATTTTAAGAAAGATCAACAAAAAAGGAATCACCTTGGTGCTCAAATTATCTCAAGTTAATTTTGTGTGGATGGAACAACATTCAGTGCCAAGAATTTTTCAAAAATTTACCTGCTGATAACATTAGTCCTTTAAATTGCCATTCTAAATGGTGTCCCTGGGTGTCCCAGGGACTTCAAGGGAACGTGGTTCCAAGTTGGAAAAAACAAATCAATATCCTTTATGAGGCCATGGATATTGAATTGGACGAAGAACGTCTTTCACTATTATCATCCTCCTTAACTGCGAATCAAATCCAAACGCGTTGTCTAAAACTTGTTTGTTTATTATATTATTGGCTAACATATTTCAATTAATGTGATAACTGTTGCTCAACTAGAAGGAGTTCTTACATTTTCACTTTGGATTTAATGTGGGCATTCGATCTCCATACTTTGTAGGTCCTTTATACAAAAAAAAATTATATAGATCCTTATATACAACATATAAATCAGTGCTCTTGAAGTCAGTTATTTATCGTATCATTATAGCATCAGGTGGAAGCATAGTCAAGTATTAGAAAAAGCAAATATGTATCATTTTAAGTGATAAAATAGTCGCAAAAGCTGATCTTAATTAGTAAAAACCATGTAGAATTATTAGCATATCAGGTGAAGGAATTTTAATATAAGGTGGAGGAATAATAATCATTATATAATCATATAACCTAATGTGTTAGTCAATAGAAACTCTTTGGCCCTTTCGCCAAATAGAGTGAGTAGGTACTGGACTTTATGACAAAGTGATATCTTAAAGGTTATAAATCGTAATTAAACTCAAGTAGCCCATTGGCATATCACTATTCAATAGAAATATAGGACATACAGTGGAACCAATACAATCAGTGTAATGTACTTTTTAGTAACGCCTGAACGTAACCTCTGGCAAAATTGGAGAGAGTAGATAGTTAGGACTTAGCGATTTTTGAGCCAGTCTTTTAGCAGTCTTTTACGAGTCTTGCGACAGTCTTTTGGAATCGATTGTGAGTCTATTATTTGAATTTTATGCGAATCTAAAAACAGTTTTATTGAACGTTATTCGTATTGCCCCAGTGAACAACTTTTTAGTGTCTTTTACTGCAAAGTGCTTTTGATATTCCCGCCAAGCTCTGTACCGATTATGTGAGTAAAAATAAATACATTACTTTATTATTTTATTCTCTTTATGTTAGTATTTCTCAGGATAGTTAGTCCTTGTGGCTCCAATCGCTCTCAAGGGAACCTGAAACCCTTCAATCTGATTTCGACTCAGTATGGCCATAATACAAGCTCCCCATTTGAGCCGCTAATTTAAGTTCCCCACACGCGAAATTCCACCTCGACTTAGGTATGCTACTCCCGAACCGTTAACTAAGGATTTAACTGAAAATTACCCATAGAAATAAATAACTGAAAAATTAATATACAAAGAAATGAATTAAAGTCTACGACCAAACACTATTTTTGTTGAACCCCCCCCCCATTTGAATTGGCGCGACCGTTGGGAGACGATCCTCAGCTACCAACCGGAATCTGCTGTAGAGTCCCATTTTATCCTTGAGTTTAACCGTACCCGTATTAAATTTATATTATTAGTTCGACTAATCATAACTAATATTTCAAAAAATAGTCTCCATATACGAGCATGATGCATGTAAAGGCATGAAGATTGCTTTTATTCGTTTTATTTTGGAGTTTAACCGTACCCATATTAAATTGATTTTTATTAGTACGACTATTCACGACTATTATTTCAAACAATAGTCCCCGTATAATATCGTATAAATTGTGTATTATTGCTATATATGTTTTAACTTATGTAATTATAAAGAGCATATGATTCTGCCCAGATATTTATATTCCAGGAAGCAGAGTAATCAGTGCAAATTAACTATTGGTGTACCAGCACGCAACACGGATACAACCCAGTAGCATCTACTCTCATCATTCGTCAACCACCGATAAGTACTCACCAAGGAAACCCCTGAAGACAATACCCTGATGACAATCCAAGTCACCCAAGCCTAGTACCAGGTAACACTACCCCTAAAAAATATCGACAAACCAAGAACCCCACACATAGGTACATGCCTGAATTAATGATTATTTAGAGAGCCACCCCGACCGCAATGTCGTAAAACTACATAAAACCTATCAATAAATATCATTAGACGGCAAGGTCCCAAACATTCAATCCTAAGGACCAAGAACAATTCTGGAGTCAGTCCCTCAAAGATTATATATCTTACGCCCAAAATCTGAGACAATATGTTGAACCTTGATCCCAAGCTTAAGTTTTGACCCTATCCAATGATTATTAGATGTCACGAAACGAAACTATGCTCCATGAGAAGAAGAACCACTCATAATCAATTTTGCGGGAAATATAAACTGTACGTGCAAACTTTCCCAAAATAAAGTTTTAGACAAGAGACCAAACCAAGTTATTTTAGCCGAAATCCCAATGAATAAGCCCTCAGTGGTTTTGTAGCATTGAAACGAGAATCAAAGACACTGTGTCAAACATAGAACCTATATAAAGTTCTGTTCCGACCATAGTTACCCTTACATGGCATAACATAAAAGAAAGACTAAACGTAACTAATTTCCGGGATAAGCGTTTGTTCTTAAAGTATAAGAAAAAAAACTCTCTTTATCGAAACCCCCCCCCCCCCCATTAGATATTGTTCGTTTAGCAAAAATAAAGCGGGTGCTGCTCTTCTAGCAAATGATAGGAAAATTATTACTGGATGTAGTGTTGAAAATCGTAGACCGTCTTTAAAGACTTACGCTTTGGTAGTAGCTTTTATAAAGGATGCTGACACCATTGAAGCCAGTGAAGAAAGCAGGAATCTAATGGAATTTGCCCGTAACGACCGGGCAAATTCATATTGTCGGTATAGCAAAAATAAAGCGGGTGCTGCTCTTCTAACAAATGATGGGGAAATTATTACTGGACGTAGTTTTGAAAATCGTAGACCGTCTTTAAAAACTTGCGCTTTGGAAGTAGCTTTTATAAAGGATGTTGACACCATTATTCAAAAACAAAGTGAAAAGAATTATACTCAATCTAAAAAATCAAAAAAGTGGAGATGACACTCTGAATCAACTTATGAATCGTTGGACATTCCGGACAATGCTTGAGAAATCAGAATGTGGAAATCCAATATGCAAAATGTTGAACTGGTATGCCGGGTGCGGAGTTGACCGCGAGGTTATGAAATCAGTTTCACGACTCTCAAGAACTCAATGGGACCGTCATTCATTTAGCATCAACTGCAAAGTTGTCCATTTAAATGAAGCCCCGTTGCTCCAGATTATGGAAGGATTAAAGAAGGAAGATGCGATTGAGTATGTATGTTTCATTGAGGCAATGCCTTTAGAAGCTAATGCTCTAACAGGTGAAACCAGTGAAGAAAGCAGGAATCTAAGGGAATTTGCCTGTAACGCCCGGGGCGATTCAAATTGTCCGTATAGCAAAAATAAAGTCGTTGCTGCTCTTCCAACAAATGATGGGGAAATTATTACTAGATGTAGTGTTGAAAATCATAGACCGTCTTTAAAAACTTGCGCTTTGCAAATGGCTTTTATAAAGGCGGTATCGTCAAGCAAGTCAAAATTTAAAGCAGCCGCAATATGTGCAGAAATGGGGGAAGATTTCCTACAACCGTGTGGTTCATGCAGGCAGTTTTGCTTGAATTTTGCCATGATATACCTGTGTTTATAAGATAAGATAAGATTTATTGCAAAAAGCCTTTGGGCCATAGCAACACATAATACAATCTATAAACCAACACTCAGGAACAAAATACAAAAAATCAAGAACAAAAATCAAGAAATATAAAAAAATCAAGCAAAAAAGAGAAGAAGCAGTTGAAAAAACTTCTACAAATCAAGGAAAGATCTTTCCATTGCTTATTCAAGTTTTCAACGTTTTGTTTCTTTATGCAAGATTTTAATGTCATTTTGCAAAATGGCAAAGCACTGTTCTTTTCGTATGACCCGCTTTTTGGTGAGAATCCCACGGCTGTATACGTATCGGTGTTTTTACAATGTTCTGGGAGACTTGGATCCCACAGCTTTGGCACTATTGGTCACCTCTCAATCTTGGATATATTATCAGCTTTCCTTTACAATTTTTGATGTGCACATGATGCTTGAAAGACCCAGATCACCGAGTAAAAGTTTCAGGAGACGACCTACAAGCTGTAGTTGCTTTAAAACGGGATGCTGATGAAATAAGCCATATAGAAGAAAATATATTGGATTCAATAATCGAAATGGGCAAACTCTCCGTTAAGAATATGATGAGAAAAATCCAGGTGTCAAACCATGCACATTCAAAGAGTTGTCAAAAAATGTGCTTCAAAGCTATTGGCACAGTCAAAATGCAAGAACAACTTAGCTCTCAAAGAATTTTGAATTATGTTGCCAGAGGGCACTCAGAGATCATCGTAAGGAACAAGAGTAAAACTTTTATTGGATATGTGTTATTGGTGGAATGCTCTGCACTAGATGTTCCTCGAAGAAGTAATGTTTTTCGTGGCGATGAGTTTCGTTAGCATGCTTTAGAGATGAAAATTTCAGGCAATCTGAGTGTGTCGGAAGTACTCCGAGAATTTAGAAGAACAAGAAGTACAAGGGCGTTTGTTCTGATAAAGAAAAATAATTACAATGAGAAAGACGTAATGATAGGATTAGTGTCATTCGATGATGTGCTAAAATGTTTATTTCAATCTAACGATTTTTCCGTATATGGATGAGCTGTGTCTTCCAGCTGTATTTGCGACGTCTCTTCAGTTTTCCAAATCATTTGCTGTTAAAATGTATGATTTCATTTGTGTTTGTGAAAAAGGATCCATATACTCTAATCTGTGCAAACAAAAAGTCTCGAATAATTCCGTGTACAATATTTTTGTTAATTTTTTTTTTAAGAACACAATCTATGTGAAATGGGACAGATATTTTCTTAGTAATTTCTTGTCTCGTTCTTATTATTACTAAATTTTTGCTTAAGACGCCCAAACTATTTTGAAAAAAATTTTATTCGACCCTGAATCCGAGGAATACCAATCCCTGGGTAATAAATAATTTCTGAAACGTATGAAAACACACCCAAAAAAGAGAAGCCTATAAAAATAATAACAAGAAAATTAAAAAAAGATTCTAAACTCTAAACCATTAGAAAAAAATAGACAAGGAAAAAATTTTGTCGACTATAATATAAAATGATGAACCAAGTTGTGAATTATTGATCATCGCTCCCCCAGGAGCTAACGAAGAACCATTGTGTTGCACAATTGTTAATAACATTAATAATGTGATTAAACCAGGCTTGGTGAAATTTTACAGATGTCCCCAACTGAGTTCCATTTACAACCAATTCCCATGTATCTTCACGGCTGTAAGAACTATTATTCGGAGTCAAATCAACAACACACAGAACGAGGTGAAAATATTTAACTGATAATAATAACCATAATAAATTTTCAGACTCACTTTCTAGTATACGAAATAAATTAAATACACCCTTCCTTAGAAGCACGGATATTCCTTCATAGTGTCTGCCATTTGCCGAGACTTTTCTCCGACACTCAAAAACATCAAAGTCTTCATACAACAAAAATTCTTGTAGAGAATTCCACTTCTCGACAAGGCAAACAACATCCCAACTTTCACAACTGGCTGATGTACTTGACTCTAATAAATTATCTGACTTTTCTCTACTATAAACTTGCACATTCCAAACTGCAAAACTTCAGCATGATTGACTATGGCCCTGTATTCCCTATTTTGGCAATTTTGACTGGTTCCCAGGCACTACTATATCCTCCCAACTAGGCTGCCCCTGATAAAAAAAACCCGGAGCTTTCACTATCTGGCGAGGCCCAAATGATTCGTAATCCTGAATCGTCTCCGTTTCTCGATTACTTTTTTTGCGCCTTTATCCTGCTCCAAAAGGCTAATGTTCTTCTTATTTTTTTTGCCCCGTCTCACACTGCTGAGCTAAATCCACCGCAGGTTCAAGGCTAAAAGGGGGATAATACTACCCATAAATAAAAGCAGCCTGGTCCCCATCTTCTACACTAAATACAGAAGCAGCGCTTCCTAAACTCTGGCAACTAGCAGCCGAATTTACCGATCCGCTTCTCTCACGCGAAATAATCTGATGAATCTGATTTGCCAGGTTCTTTAGAATCATCATTAGGGCTAGCCACCTCAACATTCACACGTTTTTCTTTTTGAAGTTCATTCGCTTCATTCGCGTGACAGATTTTGATCCTTCGTTACTTAGTGAACTTGCATTGACCATTACTTCATTTCCCGTGCGCATATTACGAATTAAATCGGAACTCTGATGATCATGGGTTCTTATTTCCTCTACTGCTATAACCTTCGGTTGTTCTCGATAAATTTCTTTCATTTTACCCAGGTCACTATCATTTACAAATGAGGACCAGAGATTAACGTATGTAGATAATAGATACGGATTATTCTCAACCAATTTTTGGCGGAACATAATACTGACCGTATGTTCCGTATTCGCAATATCGCTGATTATGAGTATCTTACTGGATTTTAATAATGAAAAAATCCTGAGACTAAGAAAGCTAAACCCAAAATAAGATCCCGGTGACACGGCTGAAATGTAGAAGTCGAATCCAGATCCCAACAAGAGGGTCTACGCCAAGAAATGGGAAATACATTAGAAAACAAGTGGGTATAGAGGTCTCCACTCGTCCTTGCTATGTCTTGTTCCCTCATTGTAAGTGTCGTTTACGTAAAACCGTGTGGCTATTACGCTGCAATATGCATTTCTTAAACATCAAGGACGTGCTTAAACAATGAAGGCATGAAATATGTTGTAAAATTAGACATCAAACTTAATAATGTTGCGTAACTTATATTTAAAGGATTGTTTTTAACCTAAGGGAGAACTAAATAAGTGTTGAAAAATTAAATAAGACTTGTATCATTGTTTTCTTTAACAAAACAAATTTGAAGACATATCTGTAGTGGATTTCACAAATTAACTTATATGTATCTTAAACCAAAATTATAATTATGTAGTTTTAATCTCGTATCAATAAAAATTATTATGCAATAATATTATTGCATATTTTTACATCTTCTTTTATTGTGATATACGCCAAAAGAAATTAAACAACAATAATTCTTATAGTTCATTATTATAAATTTTTTTAAAGAAAGTGTTATTCTGACTCGTTGTTTTTATTACAGGAAGTGGATTGATATAGTGGAAATCAATTATTACAATGCGTAGTCCAGTGCAGATACAACCTAGTAGCAATTGTTTTCATCATACGTCAACCAACGAAAAGTAATTACCATAGACTCCGGGCAATTTTCAACCCAAATTCTTGACAAAAATCATAGTTACCTTTGATCGTTGTATCCTCAACCACGAACCATATTGCGTATATGGTAACACTATATTTGAATCTCAGTATCCAGTGCAATATCGAACTATATAATCACATAAATCCTGAGAGCCCCATCGACCAGTACAAGATATAAGTACATAAATATCACCCTTGATAATCATTATGGACCCATGTACCATAAGACTATATAGTTATATTTGATGATCCCAAAAATCATTTACGTGTCTCAGATTCACGCGTCGAATCCCTTTCAACCATCTCTCGGAATATATCCTATTACCTCTATCAAATGCGAAAAGTTAATATCTCTGCTATCCCATAAATGTTACGAGATAACTTCTGAAAATGGAATGAAAACCAACCATTTAATTACAGAAACCAAAATTAACCCCAGTGACTAATCCTTCAGTGAAAATACACCCCTCCCACAAATTAAAGACAATATGTTGAAGGAATTACTAAAGTTGATGTCGACCTGTTCCAAATCCAAAAACCGCGTCCCCTGTGAATAACCAAGGAATCACTACAATGTTAATAGACGCAAGCCAGGAATGAACAATATTATAAGAGAACTGTAATCTCTAAATGCAAAAACGAATAATTTTATACGAAAAATACATTCTCTATGTGCTTTAAAATAGACCAAAAATGATATGCTGAGAAGAAAATGAACGCAGTCCCAGTGTTCAACCCCTTAACGATAAGGCACCCTATGAACTATCCAAAACCAGCAAGTGAGAATGAACTCTCATATCAAAAGTCCATCAACCTTTGCCTCAACGTATCATTTCCTATTTAACAATTATAGAAAACTTTATGTCCAAGATGAATATAATCCTACTGACCTGCTCTGCGAAGAACCTAAATCGCAAGTGTTTTAAAAAATTTTGCCAAGACGAAAGGAGTGAAGGACCATCATTTACAACAGTAGGATTGAGTAAGCTAAAAGACACGAAGGTGATAAAATAGGTTTGAATTTACATATGTTTCATTTTAATAGCTTCTATAACTTAAAAATTCCAATATCCAATCAGTAGTATGACACAGCGAACACCCCCAGTAAAAGTGTTCTAATGATTACCAGTGAACGTGGTAAACATAACGTTTCGTATTTTAAATCTTCCTTATATGAAATGCTAGAAGTTCAGATAGAGTTACGTATAGCGTTGTCGTAATATTCATTAGTAAACCCTGAATTAAGCTTTTTAAATTGTTGTTAATTTTATTTTTTGTTCACCAGTGAGCATTACTATAATGTTGAGTAGTGAAGAGTATGTAGTTTTAAACATCCTTTTTTATAATGTAAGTTTTATTAGAATACCCAAAAAAAAAATCTTTAGTATAGTAGCTAGGCTAAAACCATAAATAATCTTAGTTAAGTAGATGAACGTTAGAACGTTAGATTAGGGATGTATAATAAAAATAAGAAAAGTAATAGAGAAAATTTTTAGCACTCCTGATTAAGCTTATATAAAAGTATAAAATAATACAATGTCAATTAAAATTACGTAGGACAGATAGTAAATAAATTGCGACTGGTTCAAAAACCCAAGGGCAAGCAAGTCCTAATGACGGGACGTCATTAAATTATGAGAAGGGTAATATGTACCCTGAGTAATATATGATATATTTAAAATACAAAAATTCGTTCCTTCTAAAGATAATTCTGACTTCCTCTAATTAAGTTTAAATCTAGTTTAAAAAAAGAAAAGTTCTTAATGAGCAAAAAGAAAAACTGCCTTTTAGTTTCAGCCAAACCTCAGCGCTAATCACGGGAGACGGTTTTGAATTTCGCCGAGAAGATTGGTAATAAAAAAATCAATAGATAAAATGTTTCTCAGGAAGCTTAAGTTATAACGTTTAATCATCAGATATATTTGAAACAAATTATTGGACGGTCAGTGAACATAATGAAGTGAGTTTGCAAACATAAGTACTAGGTAGCAGCCCCCTTCACAGGACTTGGGCCAATCGTGAAAAAACTGGTAGAGCGCAGAAGCTGTAGTTATGTGATATAGTGGAAAAAGTGTTTTTTGAGGCATTCGTAAATTAGAATTATTACTATTGGCATTCAGGCATTGCAATTCAAATTATTATGCAGTTATTGTAATTATAAATAGGAATTATAAATTGCCCTGTCTGAACTTCTTGAACACCTTAGCTAATTTTGCTAAGTGTTGTTCAGCGTTTTCTCCCACGCATATGACATCATCAACAAATTGAATGATATTCTTTAATCCTCTTAACAGGTGTAATAAGGGTCTATATGGCGCGCTTAAACTTGTTTTAAGTCCAAAAGGTACTCTTAAGTATTCATATGACCCGCATTCAGCCGTAGAAAACGCTATTTTATGGGTATATTTTTCGGATATTATCACTTGGTGGTAATCTTGTGTAAGATCCAAAGATGTAAAAATTTAGTTTTTCCATTAAAGAGTCATTGATTTCGTCTATTCTTGGTAGAAAAAATTTATCGCTAACTATTTGATTGTGAAGGGCTCTATAATCTACAACAAGTCTAAGATCACCATTCTTATTTGGTACAAAGACCACTGGTGCAGAATACGGACTTATACTGGGGCGTATAATTTATTTTTTTTCTAATTCATGGATTTTGTTTTTTAACCATTCTTTGTGCACATGATATGATTGTTTTGCTACAGGATTACCAGTCGTTAAAATTGAATGTTAATAAAATTGTATAAGTCCGATGTCATCTTAAGATTCGGAAAATACATATTTAGAATTAAATAATAAATAGCATTATTTTTTTCTTAAGGTACAAGTATGTAATGTGACCCATATTAAATTTGTTTAAGAATTGCAATTTAGTTAGAGGGTATATGTTAATTTAGCTTTTAATGCCAGTTACTGGGTATTTTTTAGACTTTTACCATCTATTTAAATCATTCTCCGATAAAACTTGGATTTGAACTAAACACGTCCCCTTTTTTATTGTAATTGTACCATTTTCGTGGTTATTAGTTACCCAAATAAAACCTTCTTCTTTGTCGTAAGATATAATCTGTTCCTCGCATAACAGATTTTCAGGAATTTCAGGAATAAAAAAATCACTAAATACAATGTTTCTCAGGAAGCTTAAGTTATAACGTTTAATTATCAGATATATTTAAAACAAATTATTGGACGGTCAGTGAACATAATGAAGTGTTTGCAAACATAAGTACTAGGTAGCAGCCCCTCCACAGGACTTGGGCCAATCGTGAAAAAGCTGATAGAGCGCAGAAGCTGTAGTTATGTGATATAGTGAAAAGTGTTTTTCGAGGCATTCGTAAATTAGAATCATTACTATTGGCATTCAGGCATTGCAATTCAAATTATTATGCAGTTATTGTAGAGACTTGGTTATTATTATCTCTGCTCCTATTAGCCGTCAATTGAAGTGAGCCCTGTTGTACACCTAAAATGTAAGTTAAAATAAATCTATTGCTTTTCTATTTGTGTTTTTTTTGTTTTATATGTCTGTATCTTATCGCACGGTAGGTAATTAATTAGCATGTCTCCATTGGTAGCGCTCCCAGGAATCTGATTTCTACATGACATTAGAGGTAATTGATAAAGAGATAACTCGAGGAAGCGGAGTTACGCTCCCGGATTGATATTTGGAGAATTTCTAACCTACTGTAGCCACGCATTTTATTTTCTCGCTTTAAGAGAGTGGCGTGATAGGTACACCGCTTTAAAATCATAATATTACTTTTGTGGCCCCAGATGTCATTGCCCCATTTGGCGTACCTTGATCGCCACAGCTTTAAAGCAATAATATTACATATGGCACAGTCTTTAGCGCTGTGAGTGATGCTATCAGAGAACTTATAAGGAGTTGGTTCACATTTTTAAAGCATAATATTACTTTTGACGCGGTCAGTCTTCATCACCACAATTAAGGCTAGTCTATTTTTTTTTGATTGGAAGTTCCTTGTAAAAGATCAGGGTTTTCTATGGGAATTATCTACGAAAGAATAACACCAATGCCTTTTGAACTATCATCAGTTGTGACCACAATTTGTCGATTTTTGAAATCAGGCAGTGATAACATTGGTTCAGAAGAGAGTGCTCTTTTTAGACGGTCTTGGGAATTTTTAGCTTCCTGGGACCAGGTAACATTTTGGGAGTTCCCTTTAGTTAATTCCTTGAGAGTTTCGCAACTTGGGTGTAATTGCGCACGAATTTACTAAAGTAGAAAGTAAGACCTAAAATTCCTCTTGACTCTTTCATAGTTTATGGGGGTTTGAGGTTTTCAACACGATTTATTTTTTCTGAGTCTGGAGATATCTCTCCTTGCGTCACCACTACTCCTAAAAATTTAATTTTAGGGTGAAATAAATTTACTTTTCCAGGCCGGCATTATAAATTGCCCTGTCTGAACTTCTCGAACACCTTAGCTAATGTTGCTAAGCGTTTTCTCCCACGCATATGACATCATCAACAAAATGAAGTATAATCCTTAATGCTCTTAACAGGTGTAAGTGTGGTCTAAAATGCGCGCTTGAATTTGTTTTAAGTCCAAAAGTTAATCTTAAATATTCATTTGAACCACATTCGGTCATAGAAAACGCAATTTTATAGACATATTTTTCGGCTATTATCACTTGGTGGTAGCCTTGGGTGAGGTCCAAAGAAGTAAAGATTTTGTTTTTGCTTGAAATAGAGTCTAGAATTTAATCTATTCTTAGTAAAGGAAATTTATCGCTAACTACTTGTTTGTTAAGGGCTCTATAATCTACAACAAGTCTATGATCGCCATTCTTATTTGGGACCAAGACCACTGGTGCAGAATACGGACTTATACTGGGGCGTATAATTTAATTTTTTTCTAATTCATGGATTTTAATTTTTAACCATTCTTTGTGCATATTAGATGATTGTTTTGCTACGAGATTACCTTGGGTGGTAGCCTTGGGTGAGGTCCAAAGAAGTAAAGATTTTGTTTTTGCTTGAAATAGAGTCTAGAATTTCATCTATTCTTAGTAAAGGAAATTTATCGCTAACTACTTGTTTGTTAAGGGCTCTATAATCTACAACAAGTCTAAGATCGCCATTCTTTTTTGGTACCAAGACCACTGGTGCAGAATACGGACTTATACGGGGCGTATAATTTCTTTTTTTTCTAATTCCTGGATTTTATTTTTCAACCATCTTTGTGCACATTATATGATTGTTTTGCTACAGGATTACAAGTCGTTAAAAATGAATTTTAATAAAATTGTATAAGTACGATTTCATCTTAAGATTAGGAAAATAAAACTTTAAAATTACATAATAATTCGCATAAATTTTTCTTAAGATCTAAGTCCGTAATATGATCCATATTAAATTTGTTTAAGAATTGCGATTTAGTTAGAGGGTATATGTTAATTGAGGTTTTAATGCCATTTACTAGGTATCTTTTGGAATTCTCCCATCTATTTAAATCATTCTCCGATAAAACTTGGATTTGAACTAAACAAGTCCCCTTTTTTATTGTAATTGTACCATTTTCGTGGTTATTAGTTACCCAAATAAAACCTTCTTCTTTGTCGTAAGATATAATAGTTCCTCGCATAACAGATTTTGAGGAATTCATTTCACGGGATCGCAAAAATAAAGCGGGTGCTGCTCTTCTAACAAATGATGGGGAAATTATTACTGGACGTAGTTTTGAAAATCGTAGACCATCTTTAAAGACTTGCGCTTTGGAAGTAGCTTTTATAAAGGATGCTGACACCATTATTCAAAAACGAAGTGAAAAGAATTATATCCAATCTAACAAACCAAAAAAGTGGAGATGAAACTCTGAATCAACTTATGAATCGTTGGACATTCCGGACAATGCTTGAGAACTCAGAATGTGGAAATCCAATATGCAAAATGTTGAGCTGGTATGCCGGGTGCGGAGTTGACCGCGAGGTTATGAAATCAGTTTCGCAACTCTCAAGAATTCAATGGGACCGTCATTTATTTAGCATCAACTGCGAAGTTGTCCATTTAAATGAAGCCTGGATTACTGGATAAATGAATTACTGGATGTAGTGTTGAAAATCGTAGCCCGTCTTTAAAAACTTGCGCTTTGCAAATAGCTTTTATAAAGGCGGTATCGTCAAGCAAGTCAAAATTTAAAGCAGCCGCAATATGTGCAGAAATGGAGGTTTCCTACAACCATGTGGTTCATGCAGGCAGTTTTGCTTGAATTTTGCCATGATATACCTGTGTTTATATGCAAACCTAACTTAGATTCGTATATTGAAACCACAAGCACTGTTACCCAAAGTTTTTGGGAGGCTTTAAACCTCGACTTAAGCTTTTTAAATTTTTGTTACAGAGTATTTAGTTTTTATACTTGCTTTTATAGAAAATAAGTTTTGTTAGAATACAAAAAAAAATCTTTAGTATAGTAGCTAGGCTAGAACCATAAATAATCTTAGTCCAGTGGATGAACGTTAGATAGGGATGTATAATAAAATAGGATGTAAATATTATGCTTTTTAAAGCATAATATTACTTTTGACGCGGTCAATCTTTATTGACACAATTAAGGCCAGTCTATTTTCTTATCGCTACATTAGTCGAAAACCAAATTTGGGTTTGTGATCGCAACTGCTCAAGGAAAGTTGAGAAAAGGGTTAGAGCAGGCTGTTATTTTGTTATGGGGGAGAATTTAGGAGACCGAAGAGATATGCAAAAAAAATGAAAAAACTAAGAAGAAAATCTGAACAAAAAACGGTTTTAAGTGTATTTATTAGTGCTGAAGAAACCGAAAAGCTATTAGACCCAAGCATTACAAAGTTGAGATCGAAAACAACTGAAAATGGACTTCGTATAATAACTTTTACAGTGCAATAGAAAGGTATGAGGATAATCTTATGCAACTATACACGGATAGTTCTTTGAAGTTGAATGAAGGATATGTATGTTCGATAGCCAATTCTCGCCGTTCACAAGTAATACACATAAGAACAGAAAATAAAAATTCAACTCAAGCCGAAGATGAAGGAATATTAAGAGCATTGGTGGTAATTTAAAGCCAGAATTGGGGATCACACGACTCAAAGTTTGCCTTAGATTCTTTTTCACTGCTTGTTTGAACTGCTTAGAGTCTATAGTAAGCATAAAAGATCCAAAGAAAAAGGTACTGTTAAGGGGGCTGCAAGACAAACTTATAAGAGACTGATACGGCTTAAAACCATAAGGTTGTTATAGGGGGCTTAGCATGTCTGAATTTGGGACAATGAAATGGCAGATACGGGAGCTAATTATGCAGCAACAAGAATGCAAAATAAACTAGAAGTTATTATATATTACAAAATACAGTCTATGATGAAACTACCAAAGTCACTCAGTATTTACTAGAAATAAAATTGCATCAGTCCCTAACTATAACAATTACGCTGTTGAGTTAACCCCATTCAGGGTAATGACAGGAGCTGGGATAAACAGCAGGGCAAACAAACTTTAACTAATGCTCAATATTTTCAAAAGTTGGGATTGCGAAGTTTTTTTGACCAAAGTTTCGTAACCAAATGATTGTTCAAAAGAAATAAAATGCCTGGACCGAATTAAAAAAAAAGTTTTTTGATGATACTACCACAAAAATATGGTTTTTATTCTAAGATGGTATGCAAAAAAAGGATCTGGTAGGAACACCCTCCCCCCCCCCCCAATTGAAGTCAATTCAATTGTACAATACAAATTTTACCTAAAAACATCAAGATTTGTTTTCGTATACTATTGATTTCATATTTTTGTGTTTTTAGTTAAAGGTTTAAAATTATATTCAGTAAAACTGTGCTAGCGCATATACATCTATCTTAGATTTTCTGAATTACAGAAGTAACAACTAAAAAGTTACTAGGTAAAAGGTCTTTTTTAATTGAACGCTAGTTTCGAGAGAATTCCATCATTTTTTACCCATATGCAAATTTGCATGGATGAAGCAATGAAAAAAAATCTACCTCTAGGAAAATGACCTGTCTAACCTTTAGAGTAAGTTTCCTAAAAATACTGCCTCCAAATCAAAACTGAGAATAAAGCGAGTTCAAACAAAAACAAACGCATCCAAAAATCCTTAGCTAACGCTAAACTGGGACCTGAAACTATATAAGTCGACTTGAAAAATAATAGTCCTGGTCAGATGAACAAAAAGGTCATCCTTTTTTCAAAATTTACAAAGATTGCAGGTAGCAGACAGACTTATCCTTTCGAAAAACTAGCCAACGAGCTTGTAACGATTGCTAAAATGTTATCCTTTCTTATTGATCTCCAAAAGCGAAGAAGAGTTTCAGTTTCCGGACAGAAATAATGGATTCGATGCTACAGACAAACTCACTAATAGAAAAATTGAAAAGATACCAAAGCCAAATTGGAAAACTTGATTTAGATGGAATCTTATCTAGTTTTAATTTCAAGTCGCCAAACTGAGTTCAACAGTAGCCGAATTGAAAAAACAAGTGAAAAAGATGCAACAATTAGATTTGATATCAGCAAAAAACCACAGTCAGTCAACCGGGTACCAAGAACAATTAGTGAGCAATTTCTCTGGAAAACATATAGCAAATCTTCATCTGCTTTTCGGAGCGCCCATGCTTCAGAGCCATATTTGACCACTGTCATCACTGTAGCTTTCAATATTCTAGTCTTGGTTTGCATAATTATCTTCTTATTCTTTCAAACAGGGTTGAAACCAGGGCAACAAACCTGTTTGTGTGTCATGTTTGCTAAGTGTCAATTTAAAAAAAAAATAATAAAAAAAAAAAAACTGTTGATTCAAATGTTGATAATGATATTTCTTAAAAACGTATTAAAAATGACGAAAATCTGATGATACTGTTGAGTCGCATAATTTTGAGACAACCAGACGAACAATCACGGAAAATCACGGTTTCCAGTTCTAAATAAACATGAGTTGGAAGCAGGGACACAAAACTTCTTAATAGGACTATAAGGAATTTTCCTACCAAACCGATTATCAGTGCCTTAAATTCGTGCTTCATTTTTATTCAACTGATTTTGTTATTTTTTCTTCTAGGAAAATTGAAGAATTTTATATTTATAAATCCTGGATTTCAAATCAGTCCGACAGTGTTATCTGTGTCGGAAGTGTTAAGTGTTAGTGACAGTGTTATCATTGAGGAGATGATAAAAACTCAAAACGGACGTTATTATGTAATTTTATAATTCTGTTGTACTTGTATTTATTATTGTGTAAGCTACAGCTATATTTATATTTAAAAAAATCAATACTGCAAAATTCACCGGGTAAGGAAATAGTAAGTGGAGATCTTGAATATTCCATTTCTGCATGCATTTACATTTTTACTCATAGTATATCAATGGCTAATGAGCCAAAATTTAAAAGAAATGTCGTTATGAGGTATTTTATGCTTGAGGCGTGTTAGAATTCATTATCTTTTTTTCTCATCACCAATTTCTCTACTGTCTGGGGAGTGCTTTTAATGGGTGCTTCAATGGAGTTTTACGATGTTTGTACCACAGATGATTGATCTGTGTTTTGATGATAAAAATGTTGAATTTTACAGACTTATTGCACAAATTACCCTAGAATTAGGATCTATTGCCCTTAGTGTTACCTTTTTTTCTTTGCAATATATATCTCTAGTACTACATATATATTTTTTTTCTTACTGTTGCACAAATTTGCTCATTTCTTTTCCATTCTATAATCTCCGCATTAGTGGAAAACCCAAGTTGGGTTTGCGATTTCAGCTGATTAAGGAAAGTTGAAAAAAGGGTTAGAGAAGGCTATTATTTTTTTATGGGGGAGAATTTAGGAAACCGAAGAGATTACGCAACAAAAATGAAAGAACTAAGAAGAAAATTTGAACAGAAAACGGTTTTAATTGTATTTATTAGGTTATAGGTGGTTTCATAAGGTTTTTATAAGTGGCTGAGCATGTCTAAATTTAGGACAATGAAATGGCAGATACGGGAGCTAATTATGCAGCAACGAGAATGCAAAATAAACTAGAAGTTATATATTACAAAATACAATCTATGATGAAACTACCAAAGTCACTCTCAGTATTCGCTAGACATATAATTGCATCAGTCCCCCAATATAACAATTACGTGGTTGAGTTAACCCCATTCAGGGTCATGACAGGAGTTGGGGTAAAGAACAAGGCAAACTTAAACTAATTCTCAACATTTTTAAAAATTGGGATTGCGAGGTTTGTTTGACCAAAGTTTTGTAACCAAATGATTGTATAAAAGAAATTAAATGCCTGGACCGAATTTAAAGTTTTTTTTTATGACATTACCACGAAAATATGGTTTTTATTCTAAGATGGTATGCAAAAAAAAGGATCAGGTAGGAACACGACCCCCCTATCCCAATTGAAGTCACTTCAATTGTACAATACAAATTTAACATAAAAGCCTCAATATTTGGTCTCGTTTACTATTGCTTTCAAATTTTTTTGGTTTTAGTTTAAGCATTAAAATTAATTTAAGTAAAAATTTGCTAGCGCATATACATCTTAGATTTTCTGAATTACACAAGTAACAAAAAAGAAGTTCCAAGGTAAAAGGTCTTTTTTTAAATTGAACACTAGTTTCGACGAAATTCCACTATTTTCTATCCATATGCAAATTCGCATGAATGAAGCAATGAAAAAAAATCTACCTCTAGAAAAATGACCTGTCTAACCTTTAGTGTAAGTTTCCTAAAAATACTGCCTCCTAATCAAAATTGAGAATAAAGCGAGTTCAAACAATCCCAAACGCGTCCAAAATCCTTAGCTCGCGCTAAACTGGGACCTGAAACTATAAAAGTCGACTTGAAAAATAATAGTCCTGGTCAGATGGACAAAAAGGTCATCCTTTTTTCAAAATTTAAAAAGATTGCAGGTAGCAGACAGATTTATCCTTTCGAAAAACTAGCCAAAGAGCTTGCAACGATTGCTAAAATGTTATCCTTTTTTATTGATCTCCAGAAGCAAAGATGAGTTTTAGTTTACGGAAAGAAATAATGGATTCTATACGACAGACAAACTCACTTATGTAAAAATTGAAAAGATACCAAAGCCAAATTGGAAAACGTGATTTAGACGAAATCTTATCCAGTTTTATTTTCAAGTCGCCAAACTGAGCTCAACAGTAGCCAACTTGAAAAAAAAGTGAAAAAGATGCAACAATTAGATTGGATATCAGCAAAAAACCACGTCAGCCGGGTACCAAGAACAATTAGTGAGCAATTTCTCTGGAAAACATATAGCATATCTTCATCTGCTTTTCGGAGCGCCCATGCTTCAGAGCCATATTTGACCACTGTCATCACTGTAGCTTTCAATATTCTAGTCTTGGTTTGCAGACTTATCTTCTTATTCTTCCAAAGAGGGTTGCCACCAGGCAGCAAATCTGGTTTTTTTTCATGTTTGCTAAATGTCCATAAAAAAAAACCTGTTGATTCAAAAGTCGATAATTATCTTTATTCTCAACGTCGTAAACATGACGAAAATATGATACTACTGTGGAGTCTCATAATTTTGAAACAACCATGCAAAATCACAGTTTCCAGTTCTGAATAGACCTGAGTTGGCACCAGGGAAACAAAATTTCTACATAAGACTATAAGAAATTTGCCTACCAAACTGATTATCAGTGCCTTAAATTCGTGCTTCATTTTTATTCAACTGATTTTGTTATTTTTTCTTCTAGGAAAATCGAAGAATTTCATATTTATAAATCCTGGTTGTCAAATAAGTCCGACAGTGTTATCTGTTTCGGAAGTGTTAAGATTACAGTGTTATCATGGAAGAGACGATAATAACTCGAAACGGGCGTTATTATGTACTTTTGTACTTCTGTTGTATATGCATTTATTATTGTGTAAGCCACGGTTTAATTTCTATTTTAAAAAAATCAATACTGCAAAATTTACCGGGTAAAGAAATAGCAAGTAGAGATCTTGTATTCTCCATTTCTTCATGCATTAACATTTTTAATCATAGTATATCAATGGCTAATAATCGAAAAAATGAAAGAAATGTTGTTATGAGGTATTTTATGCTTGGGTCGCGTGGCAATTCCTTATCTTTTTTCTCATCACAAATTCCTCTACTGTCTGGGGTATGCTTTTAATGGGTGCTTCAATGGAGTTTTACGATGTTTTGTACCACAGATGATCGATCTGTGTTTTGATGATTAAAATGTTGAATTTTACAAACTTATTGCACAAATTGCCTTAGAATTAGGATCTATTGTCCTTAGTGTTACTTTATTTTTTCTTTGCAATATATATATCTGTACATATATTTTTTTTTCTTACAGGTCTCCAAATTTGCTCATTTCTTCTCCATTCTATAATCTTCGCATTAGTCGAAAACCCAATTCGGGTTTGTGATCGCAACTGCTTAAGGAAAGTTCAAAAAAGGGTTAGAGAAGGCTATTATTTTTTATGGGGGAGAATTTAGGAGACCGAATAGATTATAAAAAAAATGAAAGAACTAAGAAGAAAATTTGAACAGAAAACGGATTTAATTGTATTTATTAGTGCTGAAGAAACAGAGAAAATATTAGACCCAAGCATTGCAAAGCTGAGATCGAAAACAACAGAAAATGGACTTCGTATAATAAGTTTTAAACGCAATAGAAAAGTATGATGATAATCTTATGAAATTATACACAGATAGTTCTTTGAAGTTGAATGAAGGATGTGTTTGTTCGATAGCCAATTCTCGCCCTTCACAAGTAATGTACATCAGAACAGAAATTAAAAATTCAACTCAAGCCGAATATGAAGGAATATTAAGAGCATTGGTGGTAATTCAAAGCCACAATTGGGGATCACACGACTCAAAGTTTGCCTTAGATTCTTTGTCACTGCTTGTTTGAGCTGCTTAGACTCTATAGTAAGCATAAAAGCTCCCAAGAAAGAGGTGCTGGTAAGGCGGCTTCAAGACGAGCTTATAAGAGACTGACACGCCTTAAAACCATAAGGTTGTTATGGGTGGCTGAGCATGTTAGAATTTGGGACAATGAAATGGAAGATACGGGAGCTAATTATGCAGCAACAAGAATGCAAAATAAACTAGAAGTTATTATATATTACAAAATACAGTCTAGGATGAAACTACCAAAGTCACCCTCAGTATTTACTAGAAATAAAATTGCATCAGTTTCCAACTATAACAATTACGCTGTTGAGTTAACCCCATTCAAGGTAATGACAGGAGCTGGGGTAAACAGCAGGGCAAACAAACTTAAACTAATGCTCAAAATTTTCAAAAATTGGGATTGCGAGGTTTTTTTGACCAAAGTTTTGTAACCAAATGATTGTTGAAAAGAAATAAAATGCCTGGACCGAATTTGAAACAAAAGTTTTTTTTGATGATATTACCACGAAAATATGGTTCTAATTCTAAGATGGTATGCAAAAAAAGGATCTGGTAGGAACACCCCCCCCCCCTCCCAATTGAAGTCACTTCACTTGTATAATACAAATTTAACATAAAAGCCTCAATATTTGGTCTCGTTTCTTATTGCTTTCAAATTTTGTTTTTTTAGTTGAAGCATTAGAATTATTTTCAGTACCAATGTGCTAGCACACATACATCTATCTTAGATTTTCTGAATTAGACAAGTAAAAAATAAAAAGTTCCAAGGTAAAAGATCTTTTTTTAAATTGAAGACTAGTTTCAACGGAATTCCACTATTTTCTACCCAAATACAAATATGCATGAATGAAGCAATGAAAAAAAAATTACCTATGGAAAAATTACCTGTCCAACCTTTAGTGTAAGTTTCCCAAAACTACTGCTTCCTAATCAAAACTGGTAATAAGGCAAGTTCAAACAAACGCATCCAAAAATCATTAGCTTGCGCTAAACTGGGACCTGAAACTATAAACGTCGACTTGAAAAATAATAGTCCTGGTCAGATGAGCAAAAAGGTCATCCTTTTTTTAAAAATTTAAAAAGATTGCAGGTAGCAGACAGATTTATCCTTTCGAAAAACTAGCCAAAGAGATTGCAACGATTGCTAAAATGTTATCCTTTTTTTATAGATCTCCAAAAGCGAAGAAGAGTTTCAGTTTATGGAAAGAAATAATGGATTCTATACGACAGACAAACTCACTTATGGAAAAATTGAAAAGATACCAAAGCCAAATTGGAAAACGTGATTTCGATGGAATCTTATCCAGTTTTAATTTCAAGTCGCCAAACTGAATTCAGCAGTAGCCGACTTGAAAAAAGAAGTGAAAAAGCTGCAACAATTAGATTGGATATCAGCAAAAAACCACGTCAACCGGGTACCAAGAACAATTAGTGAGCAATTTCTCTGGAAAACATATAGCAAATTTTCATCTGCTTTTCGGAGCGCCCATGCTTCAGAGTGACAATGGTCATATTTGACCACTGTTATCACTGTAGCTTTTAATATTCTAGTCTTGCTTTGCAGACTTATCTTCTTATTCTTCAAAACAGGGAGGCCACAAGGGCAGCAACCCTGGTTGTTTGTCATGTTTTGCTAAATGTCAATGTAAAAAAAAAAAACCTGTTGATTCAAATGTCGATAATGATCTTTATTCTCAACGTCGTAAAAATGACGAAAATCTGGTACTACTGTGGAGTCTCATAATTTTGAAACAACCAGACGAACAATCATAGAAAATCACGGTTTCCAGTTCAGAATAGACCTGAGTTGGCACCAGGGAAACAAAATTTCTTTATAGGACTATAAGAAATTTGCCTACCAAACCGATTATCAGTGCCTTAAATTCGTGCTTCATTTTTATTCAACTGTTTTTGTTATTTTTTCTTCTAGGAAAATTGAAGAATTTCATATTTATAAATCCTGGATGTCAAATAAGTCCGACAGTGCTATCTGTGTCGGAAGTGTTAAGTGTTAGTGACAGTGTTATCATGGAGGAGACGATAATAACTCGAAACGGACGTTATTATGTACTTTTGTACTTCTGTTGTATATGTATTTATTATTGTGTGAGCCATGGCTTAATTTCTATTTTTTTAAAATCAATACTGCAAAATTAACCGGGTGAAGAAATAGCAAGTGGAGAACTTGTATACTCCATTTCTGCATGCATTTACATTTTTACTCATAGTATATCAATGGCTAATGAGCCAAAATTTAAAAGAAATGTCGTTATGAGGTATTTTATGCTTGGGGCATAAAATACCTTCTGCTTCAGTGAAAACAATGCAACTGCGCGGAAATACTACCACCAAATACAGGGGCCGATGCACATGACAAATAGAAAGTTTTGTGATTTTTTTTTGTTTGGTCACCAGCTGATTCTGTAACAATGAATGTAGAACAAGATAATTCTTGGTGCATGTTTGCACCACACCTTGAAGATTTTTATCAAAATGAGGTCTTGCCTTCTTTGATGGAATGAGTGCTGGTTGTGTCTAAAATTTTGCTAAAAATTTATTATTACATTTTTTTATTTATTGTGTTAGAGTTTACTAAAGTATTCACATTAATTTGTAATCTTGGAAAAAAAAGCATGAAACTCATCCATGATGCATCAGATTGAAATAAAAAGTACACTATTGGAACTGCCATGACTAAAATGCTTCTCTGGAGGTTTACATCCCGCCCCTCCAATACTAATAATGATATTAATAATTCTTTCTGAAGATGAGCGTTAGTTCTAAACATTTTTAAAAGCCTAATACAATTTAATTTGATTGCCCGCTGTATAAAATAACTTGTCGGTACAAACGTGTTAAAAATATTATGCTGAATAAAATAAAATCAAAATTTTTACATATATATCCTTTATTCACGAACCAATGCTAAGGTACGGACAAAAAAAACATAGCAGTTACAGAACCACATAGATGATTTGTGGTGATCCAAATCAAATTTAAGGCACTGACTATTTGAATAAACAAAGCCTTATAAAAGTTATTGGATAACTGAATTTAAACCTTGTGTCAAAATAAAAATTGACATTAATACAGAGAGCCTCTGACCACTTTATGGTAAAATATTATAGGGCTAGAAAGAAAGTGCAAACATAAGTAAACACAAAAAAGGGTACCTAAAATGAATCTGACATGATGAAGTAGTTTATAGAAAAAATCTAATTGTAATAAAAAACCTAGTGCAATATTCACAGGTATGCCATCTGGCGAAAAAAATCATAAATACTTTTAAAAAATTAAATCAGCACATAAATCACAAGATTATCGAAGAAAATCACTAAATCAATTAAATGATCACTAGAAAAGTAATACTATTTATCAGTGTAATTAATAGTTATGTTTCTCTGCCATGTTTCTTTACCTATAGGAAGGAGCCTTAATGTGTGGCTACAGTAGGTTAGAAATTCTCCAACTATCAACCCGGGAGCGTAACCTCGCTTCCTCGAGTTATCTCCTTGTCAATTACCTCTAATGTCATGTAGAAATCAGATTCCTGGGAGCGCTACCGATGGAGACTCACGAACTAAGTACCTGCCGTGCGATAACATACAGACATATAAAAAAACAAACGCAAATAGAAAAGCAATAGATTTATTGTGACTTTCATTTTAGGTGTACAACAGGGCTCACTTCAATTGACGGCTATTAGGAGCAGAGATAATAATAACCAAGTCTCTACAAGGACTGCATAATAATTTGAATTGCAATGCCTGAATGCCAATAGTGATAATTCTAATTTACGAATGCCTCGAAAAACACTTTTTTTACTAAATCACATAACTACAGCTTCTGCGCTCTACCAGATTTTTCACGATTGGCCCAAGTCCTGTGGAGGGGGCCGCTACCTAGTACTTATGTTTGCAAACTCACTTCATTATGCTCACAGACCGTCCAATAATTTGTTTTAAATATATCTGATGATTAAACGTTATAACTTAAGCTTCCTGAGAAACATTATTCTTCCTGAGTGACATTTTAATTACCAATCTTCTCGGCGAAATTCAAGACCGTCTCCCGTGATTAGCGCCGAGGTTTGGCTGAAACTAAAAGGCAGTTTTTCTTTTTGCTGATTAAGAACTTTTCTTTTTTGAAAATAGATCTAAACTTAATTAGAGGAAGTCGGAGTTGTCTTCAGAAGGAACGAAATTTTATATTTTAAATATGTCACATATTACTCACGGTACATATTTGTATATGTACCGTCACGGAAATGGGGGAAAATTTCCCCTCTAGTGAAGCCAGTGAAGAAAGCAGGAATCTAATGGAATTTGCCCGTAAAGCCCGGGGCAATTCATATTTATAATGGGATCAATTTTCAAAAACATCAAAATCTTCCAATTAAAGGTACCCAAGTAAAAAAACATCACCAGAAATATGAACCCGAAAATTCAAATAGCCCACAGATCGGACAGGTCTCAAGCGTTCAATTCAAAATAGAGAAAAAAATGTATTTAATTGAAAAATACATTTTAAGAATATTTCTCACAGAAAATTTAATAAATAAATCCAATTTCACGTAGCCAAATTATGCAATAAATATCAGTCTGACCAATTCTTATATGACAGGCGACTAACAATGTAACTTAACTCTTGAGAGCTTGAAATTTCAAAATATCAAGAGACGATAGAATAGACTATAACAAAAATAGTTATTTGATATACCAATTATTCTTGTGTAATCTAATTGCATTGTTCTGAAAACTAAGTTTAGAACTATGTATCTCAATGTAATTAAATCGTTATGTCTTCTAAAAAATTTCACATAAGTAAATTATAAGTCTTCTGGAATCTAAGTGACACTTCGATAACAAACAGTTACAATAGAAAACTTTGCTATGTTATGAAAATTCCAAGGTGACATGTTAAAGGACATAAATTATAACTAAAGTTCAGCAGCCCATTGGTGTATCACTATTCAATAGAAATAAATGACGTATATTAAAAACAATAGAATTAGCGTAATATACTTTTTAGTAAAGCCTGAACGTAACCTCTGGCGAAATTGGAGAGAGTAGATAGTTAGGACTTAGCGATTTTTGAGCCAGTTTTTTAAAATAAGAACAAAAACTTTTCTAATTATTGAAAACCCCCCCATTAGAATTGGCGCGGCCTGTTTAAAGGAGCAAAACACAAGGACGAACTTTTCTACAAAAAAAAATATTATTGAGAAATATTACGCATGAGGAAAGCGCAATATTTTGTGCATGGCTTGAAGTGCAATATTTTGTTAGGTCTAAATCCCCTTAAAATAGTACCAAAAAAAATATAATTTGGAAGTGTCAAATTTGAATGATATAAAAAAAATAAAACCAGTGCCGAATTTTAATTAATTAAAAAAAAACGAATGAATATGTCGTTTGATGTAAACGAACAATTGCTAAGCAAAAACTTATTGCCAAAACAGTAGAACTTTCAAAATCTCATCCCTCATATAACGGAGAATCAGATGTAGATGAATTTAGTATCCAATTAAACCAATTCGTAGAAGTAACTCAAATGGACTTAAAATCATTAGTAGGCATGTTATTAATGAAACTTAAGAGGCAAGCATTAACATTCCAAAAACAAATAGAAAATACAATAGGGGAAGATATCAACCTTCCAATAAACTCAATAGAAAAATTGCTAAAAGCGTTCCGGGAAAGATTTGTTGAAGCCAGTTCAACACACAAATTAAAGTACGGAACTGTATGTTTCGACGAAACACAAAATGTTAGGAAATACCTACACAATGTAATGGTATCCATTGAGGCTAAATACGGAAAGGATTCTGGTCCTTTATACGATAAAATTGTACTAAATGGTCTCATGCACGGATTGAGCCCCAAACTGTACCGAATGATAATATCAAAAAATATTCAAACATTAGAGCTGGAAGTACAGGAAGTAGAGAGAATAATTGAAATTGACTTAATCGTGACAAATCAAAGTAAATCAAGAATCAACAATATAGAAGATTTAGCTCTAGAATAATCATGAGAAATTCCCCCAGGTCTTGTTCTAAGAAATTATTTATCCAACCTGAATCAAAATTGACCTCCAAACTATACCAGGCAAAGAACGGTACGTTTAATACCCACGAACTCGGCATAATACGCAAAAAACACCCCAATTACATATTTCTCATGTCATAAACAATGACATTGCAAGGGACTGCTGTATTAAAAACAACTATGTAAAAGCGCTCCCTAGTTCTGATAACTGTGTGAATGGGAACGAATCTTAAACACTAATATGCGAGAAAGCTATGAAAGTAAACTCCTAATCCTCCCATTGTTCTACAACCTTTACCTATAAGCATTTACATATCAGATCCCTTCTCCTACTCTACACAATAATTATCGGTTCTCTGATCCAACTCCACAACACAACTTGGATCTATTCAATGCACGGAAAGTGTCTCCGACTAGGTTTAACAGAAACACGAGCGATAACAGAGGACATTTTTTCCCGACGGGAAACAAAAGATACTTGTTGTCAATGCGAAATGAACAAATGCCGCGAGCCGTCGGCACAAGAAATTCCAACCCACGCAACAATACATGGCAACCAAGACCATCATATGTCAATCAACTTGGAGCTTATCTAGCAAGTGAAGTTCCCACCAAATCCCAACTTTAAACCCAAAACTATCGAATACGTGTACAGAGAAATGAATTAGGCCCCGGAGGAAATTAACCGGGACCCTGGAAGCCAGTATTTTGTATAGGTTCCTTCCAATGATTAAACCTTCTTTAATTGATAGTAGTGATATACTACCCATATTAAATGACTTTAGTGTTGCGAGTATTAATTTCAATGTATTAATAGATTCCGGTGTACCAGTTAACACAATGAACTTGAATGCATTTAATAGACTACTAGTATACACAAAGCGACGGAAAAGCTTCAATATTCCCTGTTTAACTAGTGTCACAGGACATAGACTGGAAGCAATAGGCTCCATATGTCTAGATGTGACGAAAGATAATAGAGTCTTTCCTACAAACTTCATAATATGCAAGAATTTCCCATATGAGGCTGTAATCGGTGCTAATTTTTTAAAATCTAATAAAGTGTTATTAGATATAGCAAATAACAGACTCGTGTATCCATACGATCCTATTCTCCAACGCGTGGAGAGAGGGGAAGCAACAGTGAAAAGAATAAAATCTTTTGTACCCCATCTTTCGTCCTGTGGGAGAAAATCAAGCAGCAAGTGGATCGAGTCAATAAAAAAAAATAGGGAAAATGCAGGAGTATAGACAAACAGAAATAAAGAAAATAGCTGACTTATGGAACGAAATAATAAACCCAAGTACTGTCCCCTTACAGCCAACCCCTAAAGCGGAAGACTTGACGCAACCAAGCACTAATCTTAACTTAATAGAAAATAACTTGGAAAAAAAATATTATGGATTCGCGGTGCGTAAAACAAAGATCCCCCCAAAAACAATGCAAAGAGTTCAAATCTCTCAGATGGTCACCCCCGTAAATGACAATTCCGAAATTTGGTTTGCATTCATGTGTAGAGGAAACCCCGAAAGTCTATTTTGTGAAGAACAGAAACCAAAGGAGAAAATACATTTATAGTGAACGGTGACGTAGTAATCCAGATTATCGTCCAAAATCCTCAATCAGCTTCAATTTAAAATTGCATTACATCAGAAGATTCAAAAATTAGATTTTGGTTTTCTCAAAGGTGCAATAGCAACTATATTGATATTGCTCGCTGTGATCGCGAAATTCAAACTTACTTACTTACTTACTTACTTAAGTCCCATCCGTCCTTGAAGGTCGTCTTGGGGCCTCTTTCTTCGTAACGGCGTGGATGTGCCTTCTGTATGCTTCACGGTCTTTTGCTAGGCGAAGAAGGTCCGAGAGGCGGTGAGGTGCAAAGTTTTCCTTCCACCTTTTTGGGTGACGACCACGAGGACGAGAACCGTGAATTTGGCCTTCGAAGGTGATTTTTGGGAGACGGGACCGACTCATCCGTTGTACGTGACCGAGCCATCGAAGTTGCTGGAGCTGGATCTTCATGAGAATTGTTTGTTGTACTTTAAGGCGCTCGAGAAGGTCGAAATTTGAGATTCTATCAAGGTAAGTGATCCCGCCGATGCGGCGGAGGCACTTAGTTTCAAATGCTGCAAGTCGACGGTTGTCATTTACCTTCAGTGTCCATGTTTCACATGAGTAGATTGCGATGGGGATGATCAGGGTATCAAAAAGTCGTGTCTTAAGCCGCAGAGACAAATCCTTGCTTCGCCATATGGGCATAAGGGCCTTGAAACTGGAACTCGCGAGGGCGAGACGTCTTTTGATGTCTTTTGATGGACTGTTGTCGCTGGTGATCAGACTACCGAGGTAAGGGAACTCTTCAACCCACTGGATACTCTCTCCATTAATTTTCAGGTCTGGCTTAACTGTATCCTTTGGCTTTCGTGAGCAGCACATAGCCTTTGTTTTTGATACATTTATGATCATTCCAAAAGAACTAGTGGCTTCGAAGACGTCGTTAAGAACGGCTTGTAGATCCTCGGGTGTTTCAGCCATTTCGTTGATATCGTCGGCGTAGGCTAGCTTATCTATCTGAACACCCCTATATGTGCGCCACAAGTTGTCTCCACCAGGGATAAGACTGCTGTGAGGAAAAGGTTGAACAGCTCTGGAGACAAAAGGCATCCTTGAAGGACACCTGCGGAAGTCTGGAAACTGTCAGTGAGACCTTCTCTAGTCATCACACGACTCCCAAATTTTGAGTACATATCCTTGATAAGATCTACTAGGTTTCGTGGGATTCCGTAATGGAGAAGGATATGCCATAGGCCATTTCTCCAAATAAGGTCAAATGCTTGCCTAAAGTCGATAAAGATCTGATACAGGTCGCGACCGAATTCCAGATATTTCTCTAAAATTTGGTGAACAGTGAAAATTTGGTCAATGGTCGATCTCCCAGGGTGAAAACTAGCTTGGTATTCTTGGATGACTAAGGATGACGCGGCTCTGATCCGTTGGAGCATAATTTGGGTGAAGATCTTGGCAGTTTGACTTGTTAGGCTAATAGGACGGTAATTATCACATATTGCCTTTGACCCCTTCTTGTGTAGTGGAACAATTGTGGCTTAGCACCAAGAAGTTGGGAAATGACTCTTTTGCCAGGCACCGGATACAATCTTGTGGAAAAGATCTATAAGTGGTTCACACCGGACTTTCAGCAGTTCTGCCTGTATCCCGTCCGGGCCAGGGGCCTCTTTAGTCTTCAGCGCTTGGATGGCATCTTCGACCTCAGAACGGAGAGGAGGTGGGCTGGGATCTGAGACAGTAACGGGCAAGAGGTCCAGGACAGCAGAGTTTGGAAAGATATCAGGATTAAGCTTTTCTTTGAAATGCTCCATCCATCTCGATCGGATACCTTCTGTGCTTTGTATCTGAGAGCCATTTTTATCTAGCCGTGTACAAGAACTGAGGCTTTTCTTGCTTGTTAGCTCACGAACTCTCTTATACATGAAGTATGAATCACCTCTCTTAAAATCAGCCTCACACTGTTCACATTTGTCTTTAATGTAGGTGCGATGGGCTCTACGGGTGGCTTTTTCTACAGCACGCTTCAACTGCTTATATCTGTCCCTGCTCTCTCTGTCTGACCTGTTATTGTGTTTTCGTTTCTCAGTACATAATAAAATAATTTCATTTGTTATCCAAGGCTTTTTATCACCCTTTTTGGTTCCTAGGGCGGACATCGCTACTTTGCTGATGATCTTAGAGGAGTCTGTGACCAGTTTATTGATATCCTCTTTAGATAGAGTTACAGGACTATTAGAAAGAAGGTCCGATATTTGAGTAGACAGTTCATCGATGTAGGTTTGGCGAATTTGAGGGTCTTTGAGAAGATGTGTGTTGAAACGAACGGGTCTATTATTCAGCTTTGAGGAAGATTTCAGGCGTATCTTTAGTGCAGACATGACCAGGGAATGGTCGCGAGATTCAAAAGCGCATGCGCAAACTCGAAGAAAAAAAGATGAAGTATTTCTCGCGCTCTTACAAAAATTTTTGACCAAAAAAGATGAGAAGGAAAACAATCAGAGCATTTACAGTCAACACTATGACTACAATAATCGGCTGGTCCATGGTGACATTGACGACTCAGCTAACAAGGATTGGTGTGATTGGGTTGCCAAACACTTTGTCATGGACACAAATGTAGACATTGAAAACACACTATCCGTCTTTCCAAAAGGAGCCTCTGAGGGCAATACGCAACTGTTGGGAAGAGAAATTCTTGATCCAAGTGATTTGCCATCTGCCATACCACTTGCCAAATGAATAAAACTTGTCCAACCAGTTCAGCCAGACAGATCTTCCAAAAATGACAGAAAGAAATTCCGAGAGAGAATTAAAACACACAGCGAAGGTGAATGGCAGGAGTTGCCCGACGAGGTATCCCCCAATTATCTATCAAGGTTTGGCTGGGTGAATAATAATGATAATATTATTTGCCAAAACTGTGAAAATCGACTTCTTATAAAAACAGGAAGCATCGAAGAACAATCAAAAATGATGAGTGGGCATTCAGAAAAATGTTCATCTCGGGACTACAGGCTACCCTACTCAGTACTATTCATGCAAATCCCTAAAGCCCAACAAATCATTGCAGAAATTAAGAAATGAATGCGATGTAAATCAAAGAGGACTGAATGTGAATCTCCAGTTAGTTTCAAAGCTGAATTTTGCAATACAATGAGGGAGTATAATCACCTCATTGATTGGATTTTAAGAAAGATCAACCAAAAGGAATCACGTTGGTGCTCAAATTATCTCAAGTTAATTTTGTGTGGATGGAACAACATTCAGTGCCAAGAACTTTTCAAAAATTTATATGATGATAACATTAGTCCTTTAATTTGCCATTTCGAATGGTGTCCCTGGGTGTTCCAGAGACTTCAAGGAAACGTGGTTCCAAGTGGGAAAAAACAAATTAATATACTTTATGAGGCCATGGAGATTGAATTGGACGAAGAACGTCTTTCCTATTATCATCCTCCTTAACTGCGAAACAAATCGAAACGCGTTGTTTAAAACTTGTTTGTTTATTATATTATTGGCTAAAATATTTCAATCAATGTGATAACTGTCGCTCAACTTGAAGGGGTTCTTAAATTTTCACTTAGGATTTAATGTGGGCATTCGATCTTCATACTTGGTAGGTCCTTATATACAAAAAAATTATATAGGTCCTTATATACAACATATATATGAGTGCTCTTGAAGTCAGTTATTTATCGTATCATTATAGCATCAGGTGGAAGCATAGTCATGTATTAGAAAAAGCAAATATGTATCATTTTAAGTGATAAAATAGTCGCAAAAGCGGATCTTAATTAGTTAAAACCATGTAGAATTATTGGCATATCAGGTGAAGGAATTTTAATAATAGGTGGAGGAATAATAATCATTATATAATCATATAACCTAATGTGTTAGTCAATAGAAACTCTTTGGCCCTTTTGCCGAATAGAGTGAGTAGGTAATGGACTTTAAAGTAATGTCGTCGTATATTTAGTCTCACAAAGCAATCGGGAATATGAAAAACACTTTGCAGTAAAAGACACTAAAAGTTGTTCACTGGGGCAATACGAATAACGTTCAATAAAACTGTTTTTAGATTCGCATAAAATTCACATAATAGACTCAAAATCGATTACAAAAGACTGTCGCAAGACTCAAAGTGATATCTTAAAGTTATTACATCGTAATTAAACTCAAGTAACCCATTGATATATCACTATTCAATAGAAATATAGGACATACAGTGGAATCAATAGAATCAGTGTAATTTACTTTTTAGTGACGCCTGAACGTAACATATGGCGAAATTGGAGAGAGTATATAGTTGGGACTTAGCGATTTTTGAGCCAGTCTTTTAGCAGTCTTTTACGAGTCTTGCGACAGTCTTTTGGAATCGATTGTGAGTCTATTATGTGAATTTTATGCGAATCTAAAAACAGTTTTATTGAACGTTATTCGTACTTTCTTATTTTATTCTCTTTATGTTGGTATTTCTCAGGATAGTTAGTCCTTACGGCTCCGATCGCTCTCAAGGGAACCTGAAACCCTTCAATCTGATTTCGACTCAGTATGGCCATTAATACAAGCTCCCCATTTGAACCGCTAATTTAAGCTCCCCACAGGCGAAATTCCACCTCCACTCAGGTCTGCTACTCCCGAACCGTCAACTAAGAATTTAACTGAAAATTACCAAAATAAATGATTAACTGAAAAATTAATAAAAAAACAAAGAAATTAAAGTCGACTAACAAAAACTCTTTTTGTCGAACCCCCCCCCCATTAGAATTGGCGCGGCCTGTAGGATACGAACCTAAGCTCCCAAAGGGAATCTGATTTCGATTCCGATTTTATCCTTGAGTTTAACCGTACCCGTATTAAATTGATATTATTAGTTCGACTAATCACAACTAATATTTCAAATAATAGTCCCCATATACGAGCATGATGCATGTAAAAGCATGAAGATTGCTTTTATTCGTTTAATTTTGGAGTTTAACCGTACCCATATTAAATTGATATTATTAGTACGACTATTCACGACTATTATTTCAAACAATAGTCCCCGTATAATATCGTATAAATTGTGTATTATTGCTATATATGTTTTAACTTATGTAATTATAAAGAGCATATGATTCTGCCCAGATATTTATATTCTAGGAAGCAGAGTAATCAGTGCAAATTAACTATCGGCGTACCAGAACACACCCGGATACAGCCCGGTAGCATCTACTCATCATTCGTCAACCACCGATAAGTACTCACCAAGGAAACCCCTGAAGACAATACCCTGATGACAATCCAAGTCACCCAAGCCTAGTACCAGTTAACACTACCCCCAAACAATATCGACAAACCACGAACCCCATACATAGGTACATACCTGAATTAATGATTACCTAGAGAACCACCAAGACCGCAATGTCGTAAAACTTCATAAAATCCGTCGATGACTATCATTAAACGGCAAGGTCTCAAGCATTAAATCCTAAGGACCAAGAATAACCCTGGAGTCAATCCCTCAAAGATTATATATCTTAAGCCCCAAATCAGAGACAATATGTTGAACCAAGATCCCAAGCTTAAGTTTTGACCCTATCCAATCATTATTAGATGTCACGAAACCAAACCATCCTCCATGAGAAGAAGAACCAATCATAATCAATTTTGCGGGAAATATAAACTGTACGTGCAAACTTTTCCAAAATAAAGTGTTAGAGAAGAGACCAAACTAAGTTATCTTAGCCAAAATCCCAATGACTAAGCCCTCAATGGTTGTGTATCATTGAAACAAGAATCAAAGACAATGCGTCAAACAGAGAACCTGAGATAAAGTTCTGTTCCAACAATATTTATCCTTACATGGCGTAACATAAAAGAAACAATAAACGTGAATAATTTCCTGGATAAGCTTTTTTTATTAAATTCTAATAACAAAAACTCTTTTTATCGAACCCCCCCCCATCAGAGATTGTCCGTTTAGCAAAAATAAAGCGGGTGCTGCTCTTCTAGGAAATGATAGGAAAATTATTACTGGATGTAGTGTTGAAAATCGTAGACCGTCTTTAAAGACTTACGCTTTGGTAGTAGCTTTTATAAAGGATGCTGACACCATTGAAGCCTGTGAAGAAAGCAGGAATCTAATGGAATTTGCCCGTAACGACCGGGCAAATTCATATTGTCCGTATAGCAAAAATAAAGCGGGTGCTTCACTTCTAACAAATGATGAGGAAATTAATACAGGACGTAGTTTTGAAAATCGTAAACCGTCTTTAAAGACTTGTGCTTTGGAAGTAGCTTTTATAAAGGATGTTGACACCATTGTTCAAAAACAAAGTGAAAAGAATTATACTCAATCTAACAAATCAAAAAAGTGGAGATGACACTCTGAATCAACTTATGAATCGTTGGACATTCCGGACAATACTCGAGAAATCAGAATATGAAAATCCAATGTGCAAAATGTCGAGCTGGTATGCCGAGTGCGGAATTGACCGCGAGGTTATGGACGCAATTTCGCGACTCTAAAGAATTCACTGAGACCGTCGTTTGTTTAGCATCAACTGCGAAGTTGTCTATTTAAATGAAGACGCGTTACTCCATATTATGGAAGGATTAAAAAAGGAATATGCGTTTAAGTTTGTATGTTTCAATGAGGCAATGCCTTTAAAAGCTAATGCTCTAACAGGTGAAGCCAGTGAAGAAAGCAGGAATCTAAGGGAATTTGCCAGTAACACCCGGGGCGATTCATATTGTCCGTATAGCAAAAATAAAGTGGTTGCTGCTCTTCTAACAAATGATGGGGAAACTATTACTAGATGTAGTGTTGAAAATCGTAGACCGTCTTTAAAAACTTGCGCTTTGCAAATGGCTTTTATAAAGGCGGTATCGTCAAGCAAGTCAAAATTTAAAGCAGCCGCAATATGTGCAGAAATGGGGGAAGATTTCCTACAACCGTGTGGTTCATGCAGGCAGTTTTGCTTGAATTTTGCCATGATATACCTGTGTTTATAAGATAAGATTTATTGCAAAAGGCCTGTGGGCCATAGCAACACATAATACAATCTATAAACCAACACTCAGGAACAAAATACAAAAAATCAAGAACAAAAATCAAGAAATATAAAAAAATCAAGCAAAAAAGAGAAGAAGCAGTTGAAAAAACTTCTATAAATCAAGGAAACATATTTCCATTGCTTATTCAAGTTTTCAACGTTTTGTTTCTTTATGCAAGATTTTAATGTCATTTTGCAAATTGGCAAAGCACTGTTCTTTTCGTATGACCCGCTTTTTGGTGAGAATCCCACGGCTGTATACGTATCGGTGTTTTTACAATGTTCTGGGAGACTTGGATCCCACAGCTTTGGCACTATTGGTCACCTCTCAATCTTGGATATTTCCTTTACAATTTTAGATGCGCACATGGTGCTTGAAAGACCCAGATCACCGAGTAAAAGTTTCAATAGACGACCTACAAGCTGTAGTTGCTTCAACACGGGATGCTGATGAAATAAGCCATATAGTAGAAAATATATTGGATTCAATAATCGAAATGGGCAAACTCTCCGTTAAGAATGTGATGAGAAAAATTCAGGTGTCAAACCATGCACATTCAGGAGTTGTTAAAAATGTGCTACAAAGCTATTGGCACAGTCAAAATGGAAGAACAACTTAGCTCTCAAAGAATTTTGAATTATGTTGCCAGAGGGCACTCAGAGATCATCGTAAGGAACAAGAGTAAAACTTTTATTGGATATGTGTTATTGGTGGAATGCTCTGCACTAGATGTTCCTCGAAGAAGTAATGTTTTTCGTGGCGATGAGTTTCGTGTGCATGCTTTAGAGATGAAAATTTCAGAAAATCTGAGTGTGTCGGAAGTACTCCGAGAATTTAGAAGAACAAGAAGTACAAGGGCGTTTGTTCTGAAAAAGAAAAATAATTACAATGAGAAAGACGTAATGATAGGATTAGTGTCATTCGATGATGTGCTAAAATGTTTAATTCAATCTCACGATTTTTTTCGTATATAGATGAGCTGTGTCTTCCAGCTGTATTTGCGACGTCTCTTCAGTTTTCCAAATCATTTGCTGTTAAAATGTATGATTTCATTTTGTGTTTGTGAAAAAGGATACATATACTTTAATCTCTGCAAATAAAAAGTCTCGAATAATTCCGTGTACAATATTTTTGTTAATTGTTTTTTTTTGTTTTTTTAAGAGCACAATCTATGTGAAAAAGGACAGATATTTTCTTAGTAATTTCTTGTCTCGTTCTTATTATTACTAAATTTTTGCTTAAGACGCCAAACTATTTTGAAAAAATTTATTCGACCCTGAATCCGAGGAATACAAATCCCTGGGTAATAAATTATTCCTGAAACGTATGAAAACACACCCAAGAAAAAGAGACGCCTATAAAAATAATAACAAGAAAATTAAAAGAAGATTCTAAACTCTAAACCATTAAAAAAAATAGACAAGAAAAAAATTTGTCTGACTATAATATAAAATGATGAAACCAAGTTGTGAATTATTGATCATCGCTCCCCCAGGAGCTAAAGAAGAACCATTGTGTTGCACAATTGTTAATAATATTAATAATGTGATTAAACCAGGCTTGGTGAAATTTTACAGATGTATACTCAATTTATCGCCAGACCACGGTGTAATGTACATCGCTGATTACAATACAAGAAGCGCGGCAGCATTTACCAAAAAAAATTACACCGTCTCATTTGTGTTTTATTTGACCTTCCTGAATTTAATGATGTAGCGTAACTTGTGTTTAAACGATTTTTTTAAATCTAATGTAGAATTAAATAAGTGTTGAAGGAAATTAAAATGTGTGTAATAGCGTATACTAAAGAGAATAATAAGAAACCTTACTTAAAGTTAAAGGAATTAATCTCTTATATCGTCGTGTTTATAAAACAGCTTAGAAAAAATTTCTATGTTTTTTATTTACCAGTTAAAATTCTATATATTTGAACTAATATGATAATAACATCGTTTTGTTAAAAGCAATATATGTGTAATGATATTAGTGTATTTGTTTTATATTGTCTTGTAGCGCGACATTCACCATTAAATGTACACCATTATATATATTCACCATTCACCATTATTAAGATTGAGAACTTTGAAGAACTTTTCTTTTTGAAACTAGATTTAAACTTAATTAGAGGAAGTCGGAATTATCTTTAGAAGGAACGAATTTTTGTATTGTAAATATGTTGTAGATTTTCTACAACCATATGGTTCATGCAGGCAGTTTTGCTTGAATTTTGCCATGATATACCAGTGT